>NC_091666.1:2729772-3032803 GCF_042453785.1 Malus domestica
CTAGAGATTGTGCAACTGTTGGGAAAAAGGCTTATGCACATAGATATCCCAAAAAACATCCAAAGAATCTGAAAGAGGCAAAGAGGTACAAAAATGGCATCCTAACCACCTCCAAAGTTGCCTAGATATCCGACAGCCGAAGAAAAGATGGCAGTAGATTCTTCAAATTTACGACATAAACAACAAATAGATGCCAAAGAAATACCACGTCATTGAAGCGCACCCTCAGTAGGAAGTTTATCATGAAAAAGCCGCCAAGCCAAAATAGATAGCCGTGGCAGAATAAAATGTCCCCTAATAACCTTAGCCCAAGCACAGTCACTACGTTTCCTTCGAATAAGATGATAACTAGAAGAAAAGGAAAATTTTCTGGTAGGTGAGGGCTCCCAAATCAATTTATCATCCTCAACATTTAAGGGCAAAGGTAGACGTAAAATTTGTTGCACCACAAAACGGAATAAATTTATAAAATAATATGGGAAAGACCAACTTTGTGCTTCAATAACATCTGAAACCCGAGGAAGAACCTTAGGTGAAATGACCGAAGATAAACAAGAGCTAATAATAGATTCATCCAACCATTTGCCAAACCAAAAGGAAACGAACCTCCCATCACCAATAATACAACGACTATTATTATTCAGAATAGGCAAAGCACGCTTCAGACCATGCCATACAGAAGACCGTAAATATATATTTTATTTTTTTAGAAGGCGAAAGGGGAAAACACTGATGAGCAACAGAGCTGTTAGCCTTATAAGGTTATACAATTAAAACACAAACGAATGAGTAACTGACTTGATTCCAACAATGGCCATGGAAGTCAAACACAAAGTAGTAGAGCACGGAAACACCATGATCTTCTCTAAACTCCTAGCCGAATACAACTACTCTTTGGGAAGCATTATGTTGTGTGTTCTAGGGCTTATAGGGACTGGTGTTTTATATAGGCTAAAAGCTAGGGTTTCCATCCATAAAGGAAACCTAAACTTTACTTTCTTAGCCTCCAAGTCAAGTATCATAATCATATTCAATTAAGGATTCCATCAATCCTATTTCCAATATAAGACACATTATAGATGATTGATATCTTTAAGAGATCAAATCACAATCAACATTATTCTCCAATATTACATTCCTATTACATGTAGTAGACCACTTAAAGGTCGATTTATATTGGATAAATCCAACAAGAGCCCCATAGAGAAGAGGATTGTAACGCATCCCATCCAAAACTAAGCAAAGTCGTCAAGTTCAAGGAAACTAAATTATGAAGACCAAGCCCGCCTTCATTTTTAGGTCCACACACCATGCTTCAATCAACAGTTACCAACTACCGAGAAGCTATATCCCCTAACCAAATAAAATTCCTTGCGTAAGCAAAAAGATGTTTTAAAAGGCAAGATGGCAATTGATAAACTGAGAAACTATGGAGGAAAAAGCTTTGATAAATAGATTGCACTAATTGAAGTCGTCCAGCCATTGAGAGAAATTTTCCTTTCTAACCTGAGAGGCAGGCTTTAGCCTTGTCAACCAAAGCTTGAAAGTGAATCCTCCTTGGCTTACCATGAAAAATGGGCACCCCCAAGATAAGTGAAAGGAACAACTTCCAAACGAAAGCCAAGGTGTCTCAATACATGCACTCTACGATGAACAGAGGAGGAGCCTAGATAAAAAAGTACTCTTAGTTGCATTAACAAGTTGCCCTGATGCACAACCATACTTATCCAAGAAATTTCAAAGAGAATGAAGAGATCGAACATTCCCACAACAAAAAATGAAAAGATCATTAATATAACACATGGGTAGGAGGGCAACAAACTTGTGAGGCTGAAATAGTAGTAATTCATCCAATAGAGAAAAGCAAAGATAAACCTCTGCTTAGAGCTTCTTCCGTTAGACAAAAAAATCACCCTGATGTACCCCCTGGGAGCAAGAGAATAACCTAAGCGGTGTGTCATTTACCAAAATTGAAAGGTGAGCTGATTGTAATAAAACATGTACCCAATCCACAAAATGTGTGAAAAACCAAAGCTAGAAAGCACATGGAGAAGAAACTTCCAGTTCAAAGTATCAAAAGCTTTAGCGATGCCGACTTTTATGCCTATGTTACCACTAAAAGCCTTTTTGTCCATCAAATTGAACCCTTCTGAAACCAACCCGATACAATTAGAAATACGCCTACCTTTTAAAAATGCCATTTGCTGAGGACAAATAATGGAGTGGCAATAGGACTGAGGTGATGAGCAAGAATCTTTGGAATAATTTTGAATAGAAAATTAGTAAGAGCAATGGGCCCACACTGAGCAATAGTGGCAGCCCCATCAACTTTAGGAATAAGCACAACAAAGTTGCAATTAGCATTCGGATAAAGCCAACCATGCTTAAAAAAATCTTGTACAAAAGCAATAACATCCAAACCAACAGTTAGGCCTGGCAAACGGGTCGTGTCTGTTTTGTTCGTGTCATTTTCGTGTAACACCTGTTATCTTAACAGGTCGTGTCGTGTCACACCTATTATCTTAACGGGTCCTTAACAGGTCGGGTCACTTTACCCAACGGGTAAAGTGACCCGACCCGTTATGACCCGTTACAACCCGTTAAGAAAAATATATTTTTTTTCTTAAATTTGCACATACCACACATTGCCACATAAAGAATACTTCAAAACATTAAAACACATTTATCGTTTAAGTACTACATCTACACTCGAAAACAAGAGCTTAATAAAAAAACATTCATACACTACTAGTCAAATTTTTAAATTTAATTTAATATATAGATTCACTAACACTTAAGAGTTTATTCATACTTTCATTAAGTATAACATAAGATTTTGTGGTATCCACTATTGTAAATATTTTAAATTGAAGATCGAGTTCATTTATTGTATTCATATAGGGTCAAGGAGTGTAGCTGTAAAAATTCATCAAAATCGGAGTTAAAATAACCGTTAAATCGTGATTTTTCGTTTTATAACCGTCGAAAAGTTTTGTCCCGTTACTTGATCTCTTATTGTTTGTTTTTTCAATTTTTGGCGTATGTGATCTTGAAGTATATACAAACATGTTTGGCGGTTGGATCGTTGAAACTAGTTTTGTAGAATGCGTATCCCATAAAAACAATAGATTTACTAATACTTAAGAGTTTATTCATACTTTCATTAAGTATAACATAAGATTTTGTGGTATCCACTAGTGTAAATATTTTAAAATGAAGATCAAGTTTGTTCATTGTATTCATATAGGGTCAAGGAGTGTAGATGTAAAAAATCATCAAAATCGGAGTTAAAATAACCGTTAAATCGTGATTTTTCATTTTATAACCATCGAAAAGTTTTGTCCCGTTACTTAATCTCTTAATGCTTTTTTTTTTCAATTTTTGGTGTATGTGATCTCGAAGTATATACAAACATGTTTGATGGTTGGATCGTTGAAACTAGTTTCGTAGAATGTGTATCCCATAAAAACAATAGATTCACTAATATTTAAGAGTTTATTCATACTTTCATTAAGTATAACATAAGATTTTGTGGTATCCACTATTGTAAATATTTTAAATTGAAGATCGAGTTCATTCATTGTATTCATATAGGGTCAAGGAGTGTAGCTGTAAAAAATCATCAAAATCGGAGTTAAAATAACCGTTAAATCGTGATTTTTCGTTTATAACCGTCGAAAAGCTTTGTCCGTTACTTGATCTCTTAATGTTTTCTTTTTCAATTTTTGGCGTATGTGATCTCGAAGTATATACAAACATGTTTGACGGTTGGATCGTTGAAACTAGTTTCGTAGAATGCGTATCCCATAAAAACAATAGATTCACTAATACTTAAGAGTTTATTTATACTTTCATTAAGTATAACATAAGATTTTGTGGTATCCACTAGTGTAAATATTTTAAATTGAAGATCGAGTTCATTCATTGTATTCATATAGGGTCAAGGAGTGTAGCTGTAAAAAATCATCAAAATCGGAGTTAAAATAACCGTTAAATCGTGATTTTTCGTTTATAACCGTCGAAAAGCTTTGTCCGTTACTTGATCTCTTAATGTTATTTTTTTCAATTTTTGGCGTATGTGATCTCGAAGTATATACAAACATGTTTGACGGTTGGATCGTTGAAACTAGTTTCGTAGAATGCGTATCCCATAAAAACAATAGATTCACTAATACTTAAGAGTTTATTTATACTTTCATTAAGTATAACATAAGATTTTGTGGTATCCACTAGTGTAAATATTTTAAATTGAAGATCGAGTTCATTCATTGTATTCATATAGGGTCAAGGAGTGTAGTTGTAAAAAATTATCAAAATCAGAGTTAAAATAACCGTTAAATCGTGATTTTTCGTTTATAACCATCGAAAAGCTTTGTCTCGTTACTTGATCTTTGAATTTTTTTTTTTACAATTTTTAGCGTATACGATCTCTAAACATATACAAACATGTTTGACGGTTGGATCGTTGAAATTAGTTTCGTAGGATGCGTATCTCATCTTTCCCTCTCTTTTTTGTTTCTTTTTCTTATCATTTTCTTTTTTCCCTCCCTTTTTTTTAAAAAAAACTTTTTCCCTCCCTTTTTGTTCAAAGGGCGGACACCTCACCTCACCTACACTACACGGTATAGTGGTACTGGTACACCCATCTTTCCCTCTCTTTTTTGTTTCCTTTTCTTATCATTTTCTTTTTTTCCCTCCCTTTTTTTTTGAAAACCTTTTCGCTCCCTTTTTCGTTCAAAGGCCGGATGTCAGATGCATATTAATTGTTATAGTTTTTAGGGGTATAAATTAAATTTAAAATTTAATATATATATATATATATATATATATATAATTATTGACACACCCTGACCTAGAGAATCAAGGCATGCTGGGCGTCACGTGAGCGTGACGTAATCATAAGTGCGACACAAAAGCGAAATAATAACATACACAAGACGAGTTAATACAAATACATAAATTCAGAGCATAGGTTTAAGTGCAGTCAAGTAAGACCATAATTTAAAGTACAACACCCGCAGATGAGTCCTACATGCAGTACTTCTGTCAGAATGCCGAAAAGGACCTCGAGAGACACCAACTGCTAACTAGAACCTGGAGGGGCGCAAAACAAAATGAATGGGTCAGTAAAACCAAAGATTTTCCAAAACATTTCATTTAAAGCATTTCTAACCCCTCACCGTAAAACCTGTATACTTTCCCAGAAAAATATATGTATATATAAAATCATATGAAATCTCCAAACTTAAATCCCAAATCTTTAACATTTTTCAAGAAAAACATGCCATGCCATAAATCAAAATATAAATCAGGTGAAATAAGGAATCAATCGGAGACCCTGCAGTTGGTCCTATACGATTAATTCAATAGCTCAATATCCCACTAAGCCGGAGTCACCACAGTGACCTATACGGCCCTACTCTGCACATCACTCGGAACTACGTAAGGTAGTCTATACGATGAAAGGTGTAAAAATACGCTCTAGTGCTTCTCTCATCATATCATCAGCGCGCATAACTAAGGTCACCCACTAGTCGGAATCATGCCTAGTGATCTATACGACTAGCATGTCGGAACCCTCACATGGTCTGTACGACATCCACCTACTTGGATCCAAGGCGAGCGAGCGGTGTGGTGAATAACACAAGCACTAACTGTTGGAAATGTGCCCTAAAGCCAATCATGTGATGATACTTTACGGACATTTCACATGTTAAACTAATCTAGTTTAACATATAAAAGGCATACATTATTGTTTGAGCCGTCTCATATAAATGTTATATGCTTAAACAATAAAGTCCAAGGAATATGTGATTGGGAGAATGTAATCTAATGAAGTTAGATTCTTGAAACCATTCTTTCGTAGACACATCCTAAACGTTCCTGATCATAGGATTGCCAATTGGGCATTGACAGTCCGTCAAGATCGGTACGTACTATGTCTTCTCTCAGGGAGAGTGATTAGTCTCTAGTCATTGGTGTGTGTGACATCAAGACAAGTACGGTAGGTGCTCAATAGAGAATGAGTTCACTGAACGCGATCAACGAAGAGTTCTCATATTCCATGTCACATGAGAACTCATGGTTGGGATAATGCAAATTAGTCCTTTGACCTGAGGCATCATAGTTGTCTTGTGGTTAAGACCTTGATCTTTGATTATGTCAAAGTCACTCCATCAGGAAGGTGTCCACGACATCGTTGGGGTCAAGCCGCTTAGCTATGGAGACAAGTGAATGCGCAACAAGGGATCTCTAACCTTCAAACCGTTTGAGGGAGAATACTCTTTGATATGATTTGAATCTCTGGCCAGAGTATGAATGAGATTAGGGAATGCGTTCCGAATCACATTCAAGGTAATCATATAAGCACAAGACACACATTGGATAGTAGACATGAGAAAATAAACTATCAAACCAAACAATGTGGTCAAGAGTATTAGATTAGAGAAGGACCGTATTGCATTTGTAATCTCGAACTGAATAGGTTCTCTAATCTCTTCTGATTAGCTTGGGTAACCATGATATGCTGCTAGGTGTCACTCATGGTTTGTGGAAGCCCTAAACGTGTATAATCACTAAAGGGATAATTGAAAATAGTTTCAATTCACAATCGATGTAAAATGGTTTTAATCGCCCACTACCTCGCTAAAAGGAACCTAATGGATCGCACACCGTGAAAGGTGGAGATTGGAGATTAAACGGAAATGAGTAAGAATGATTAAATGGTTTAATCATTTATTTATGGCAAGGATTAATTAATATGTTAATTAATCAAACGAATAAGTTCGTTAAAGACTTCGGGATAGTTTTGGACCTTAAGGCCCAATGGGCTTCGAACGTCAAGCCCATTAACTTAAGTTGTATGACAATTTAATGAATAAAGATTCATTAAAGCCCAAAAGCCCAAAAATCCCCTAAATGGCCAGCCATGATGAAATGAATTAGGGTTTTGGTTGTTTAGGTCACTTAAAGAAGTGACTATATAAATGATTTTATAGCCAAATATTCATTAAGTGTTAAATGGGTTTATTTTGGGGAAAATTGGTGAGAATTGTCTCTCCATTTCTCTCTAAAGAGGCCAACACCTTGGAGGGTACATCTAGCAATCCTACTACTCCAAGGTCACTCATTTCTTCTACAATCGAACCTTGGTGTTGAGAATTAGAGGTTCTCAATTTTGGGAACTTGGAGAACCTATTCTTCCATCCAAATCCATGGATCTAAGAAGCAAGGAATGAAGGCCCTTATCTCTTTGGGTGATTAGCCTTTGCTTATGCAAAGAGGAATCTACAAAGGTATTAATTTCAACTCACTTATGTTTTGAGTTGATTATTGGTTCACCAATCTACTAGGCTTTGAATTTCATGGTCATGTTTTGTTTTTGAGTACATACAAGCATGATTCCGCCTTTTAATTGTTAATTGCATGCTATATGATGTTGCTCAAATGAACATGTTTTCACAAAATAATTCCTTCAAGTGGTATCAGAGCCTAGGTCTAGTAGTTGGTGAATCCTTTTGGGTTTTGTAGTTCATAGTATGTGATCTAAAAGTTGTAATTGTTACAAGCTTTATTCTTGCTTCTTTGAAAGTAAATTTTGTTGGAAAATTTGCTATCTCAAATGTTGTAGATGTTGTTCATATGAGCATGAATATTTGAGCTAAAATTAGGTGCCATGCTTTTGGGAAAATTCGGCCAAATCCAAAGGGTGAATTTTTGGGTTCTTGTTTGACTTGTTAAAAGTGTTTTAATGTGTTCTTTGGAACCCCTAAGTACCCTAGTTTGGTTAGATGTTATTTCCCTTAAGTAAGAATGGTTTTGGAATGTTTTTGGGTGAAAAAAGTTCATGGAAAAATTTGGGTTTTTCATGGATGTTCTTCATTGTTCTTGATGTTCTTGCCAAGAACAAAAAGGTTTGGTGTTTTGATTCAAAGTTTTGATTTATTTCATAAAGTTTATGTGATATGTTTTTAAATGATTTATCATGTATTTAAAGTGTTAGATATTTTTATAAATGATGATTGAAATAATTGTGATTGAATTATTCCATAAACTTATCTTACATACACTTGCATGTTTTTGACAAAACTCACAAATCAACACACACACCAACCTTATCCCTCCCCAAAACCAGCCACTCCCTCAAAGGGAGTACTTTTGGGGCTTTTATGCAATTACATAAAGTTTTGATACTTTTGTGTATTTGCACTTTGGCCCAAAAGTTTACGTTTTTACGTTTAGGTCCAAAAACGCTAAAGGACAAATTGTTTTGTTCCTTTAATGAAGTTTTTGCATTATTAAAAGTTTGGGTTCTAGTTGTATTTACATGAAGTTGTGACTTTTGTGTATTGTACAAAGTGACCCCAAAAGTTTTTGTTATTGCAATATGGCCCAAAAGTTGAGGTTAATTGCATGATGGCCCAAATAGGATGAGAACAAAATTGTTTTGTCTCTTTAAATGAGAATTGGATTTTCATTTTGTTTAGCTCCATTTAAATCAATTTTATGGATACAAAAACCAAATGAAAATGTTGCATTCAATTAATTAGTTAAAGTGTTAATTAATTAAAAGGTGATTATGAACCTAAGCCTAATATAATTGAGCTATGTGAAAGGCGTTTCAAATTTGTTTGAACCATGGGAATGTGTAGATTAGATTTTGGTTGTAATTTGATTTGATCAAATGTTGTAAAAGGGCTTAAGCTCTTCTTTACTTTAAAGTAATTTGTTATATGCAAATGTTGTAATGAGCATAAGCTCACCTATACTTTGAAGTACTTCTTTCTTGCTTTATTTGATATGCATGAAAATGAAGTAGTTGGGTCCAACGCCCATAAGACAACACGCCTTAATGTGAATAAACGCGTAACTAAAATCAATCACCATTCCTAGACCAAGATTCAACACAAGGCTCGTGTTGAATCTAAACAAAGGTTCATAATCATCCTAAGGCCCTAAGGCAACTATATAGTCCATCAAATGAATGCAAAGTTTATGTTAGTAGTATCATATACTCTTGCTTTAAAAATCGTTTTAAAAGCATAGTGGGAGTATTATATACAACTAAAACAATCAAATGGACCAATAGTTATAAGAGGACCAAAATTGTTTTAATAGAGATTAAAATGTATGTTTATATGTGATGAGACCTAAAACCCTCAACCAAACCATTATTAAGTTGATAAGCGTGAGAGTGCTTTGAACACTCTTTCGTGGCCTTCCACCGTGGTAGGCTCCGATCGTTTGTGACTCGTACACCGGCTTCACCCTATAATGGGGGAGTACAAAGTGCGTGCTTACACTCAGGAGGAGTTCTATATACATACATGATGAAGTGAGGTAGGCAACGAGTTTAGCCAACATGATATAATTCTGAGGCTATGCTTGAACCCCTACACGAACTAGGCATGGTGGGAATGACTTAACTAAGTACAATGACGCCAACATGATATAATTTTGAGGCATCATTTTCTAGAGGCCAAACTAGATGGGTACTTGCAAGAGGTTGTTGCAAATGAGTAAGCGTACTCTCTCATTATTATTAACGCTAGCCAACATGATATAATTCTGAGGTGGGCTTGGTAGTAGTGAGCCTCCCATAACCTACTAGGAGTTTCATCCAAAACTCTCGAATTCCAATGAGGGATATGGAATTTGCCAAAAATAGTGGGTGGTGCTATTTTGATTTAAAGACCCGAATCAAATGGCATAAAATCAATCAATTTATATTCATTATGTATTTGTTTACCAATATATTTGCATACGCTATCCAACACTTGACAAATAAAACCGAATGTTTTAGTTTCCGGACTTAGGTACCACAATCCCAAAGAATGTCTTAAAAGGATTGCATATGTATCTAAGTAGTCTCATCCTCACAATCTTCCTAATGATAATGTATCATTGGAAGAACATGTTAGATAAGTCTATCATGAAGAGGACAACACAAACAACCAATGCTTAATCCTTTGTTAAATGAACAAAGGAACTTACGAAGATTAGCAAAATGACAAGGACACTTTTAGTGTTATTAGTTCTTCACTTACAAATCGTTGTATGAAGAAATAATAGTTGCTTTGAACAACCCTTAGTCAATGCAAACACTAGTGCTTGTTTCTTTGTTAAATGAACAAGGAACTTGAGAAGAAAGCACAAAGGCATGGACACTTAATGTGCCATAATTCTTCACTTACAATTTGTTGTGTGAAGAAATAAGAGTTGCCTTGTACAACTCTTAAAGTTTGTAATTATGTTTAGAACATAATGGTTGGTTGACAAAAATAGTCCATTAACATGGACTTATGATGATTTTGAATCATTGAATGTTGAAGTGATAAACCACTTAACGAGACGGAAACTAGGCAAGGACTTCAGCTTTGTGTCCCTATCCTAATGGTTCACTAAGTTTATTGTAAACTATGTAGTGAACAATAAACCACATGCTCTCCAAAATTGTTTGATGTGTATAACACAATTGAAAAAGGTTTCAAGAGAGATAGTGGGAGTTTAGGGACCATGACTATTGCAGTCAAAAGGGGAAGTCAGATAAAGAAGATAAATAACTCCAAGGGAACAAACTTTCTTTATGAAATGATGGACATTGGAAGGGGTATTTGCAAGAAATGTCTTGCAAGTGTCAAGGACACACCTTTCGAAGGTGTTGTAAATTGTTCTTGAAAAGTTCAAAACAGTTGGTTCTTCTACTTGAATGCTTGATTCCGTATTAGTAACTATGTTTTACAATCGTTGTAAAAGTGTGACTAATAAGAAGTAGAAGATATATGAGAGAAGAGAAAGTACTTCACATTCGGAAAGTGAATAAAATATAGATTTCTGCGAAAGCAGATGGTACTTACTTCCTCATATGAACTACCAAAGAAATTGGAAAAACATAGATTGTCTTTATATTCCAATTTTAAGGAACTAAATTCCGTCACTATGTGAAATGGATAAATGTTTTGTTTGACAAAACAATGTTCTTTATTAATCAATGATTGGATTATGGTAATCTAATTAATTATCTCTATAGTAGAGATAATATGGTAGTGTTAACTGTTTAGAAAATAATGATGCTTAAAACCCAAAAGGTTGCAAGGTAGTGACTAACCCCAACTAAAGTTGTGATACCTCTAAAACATATGTTATGAGTTGGTGAAAAATGGATACTTTGGATCGTTAGATCCGGATCCAATACCTTCTTGTTAAAATTGTATAGAGGCGAAATGTTCGAATCTTTATTCTTTTGGAAAGAAGAAAGAATCACAAAGTTGTTGAGGTTAATTCACTTAAATGTTAGTGGCACTAGTCCACAAACATAATATTACTCATGTTGAATAACATTCACCGAAGATCACTCTCGGTTGGACTATAGTTTATTTTGAATAAACACAAGTCCGAATACTTTGCAAAATGTTTCAAAGAATTCAAGAAATGTAAGTTGATGAGTAAGATATCTAAAGTATTTACCTCCTTAGATTTGATCCAAGGAAAGGTAACACTTTAGATGAGTTTCCTTGAAAGATATCAAGGAAAATAGCATCATAAGATAATGTACTTCTCCATTAGGAGAAGAACGAACTCGAATAAGATTTAGTTCGTTAGATGTTATCTATTACCCATATATAGGATATATACTTCTAAAACAATATGATTGTTAATGAGAAGATCTTCCAATATTTTCATGACTCCATAAGATGTAGTTGGAAAGAAAGACAAATCTTAAGCATGTTAAAGATTTGGGGTTGTGTGCTAACAAGCAATATTTGTTTGATAACAATCTTGTAGGATATCCTTAAAATAACTTTTGGATATCGCTTCTATAAACCAACTAACAAATGTTGTTTTGTTGGGTAGTTCATTGTAATTCTACAATGTGATTTGCCTAAAAGCAAATGAACGAGAGATAGAACTCAAAGAATGGGTTCTTTGAGAGACAAGAAAGTAATCAACAAATATAACAATCTAGTTCCTATACCTCAAGCTCCAAGGTAGTCGATAAGGATTTATAAACCATCTCAGTTGAATGGTTTTGAACTTTATGACTATGTCATAGAGTTGCACCTCTTAATTCGAAAGAAATAAGAATAAAAATCCTTATGACTACATTGAGTGCATATACGATATATACTCAAGGAAATGGTAAAGTACCATTTGACTCGAAATAATGAAACCTTCAAAGCTAATTGGTAGCTTAAGGTGACTACAATCAAATAGAATGGTTGACTTTAAAGGAACCATTTTTGACGTAGTCTTAGTTTCAATAAATTCGAAGATTGCTAGCTACAACTAAATGGTGATTCAATGTTTGGACATAATAAGGGTTTCCGAAACCATTATTAAGATAGTCTTGATAATATATGTCTAAAACTATAAATCACAAGACATATAAGTTGTAGAGATCCATCCATCATGGATCTTAGCAAGTTAGTGGGAGCTATTTGCATTTTATGAGAAAAAGGATCAAATCGTTTGATTTCTCATAAAGATGTAAATGAATCTTTTGTTTACTAGTTTTACAAAAGATTAGTGGGAGTTAATCATGTTCCTAAAAATTTAAATATATATGATATATTAATTTTGGAAATGAAAAGAATACTTCTTCGTTAAAGTTATGACTTTAATACATTATATGAAGATAGAATGTATATGGGAGACATAGTCTATATACATGGGATAGAAATCTATAATGATATATTTCATGATATAATTGGATTATATCAATCCCTAATAATAGACAATGGATGCTAGGAAGTTTCTCATATGATGATAAACTTCAATAAGAAGGACGATTCTAGTGAGACTAGCAAGTTGCCCTTCTCAAAGGGAATGTACCCTTTGACTCCCAAAGAAATAATGCGTAAATTGAATCCTTTATGCATATGCAGAAAGGTGATTTATGTATTTCATATTGTATGAAAAACATTGATATGAGTTGTACCTAGAAAGGTACAAGACGATATCAGTGCAAGCCCAGGATCAGAACCATGGAAACTGTCAAGTGAGTCCTTAAGTATTTGAGAAATACTAAAGGATAAATTCCTCAAAGAATGAGGAAGAATCAAAGTAACGTAATGGAAGCGTAAATGTATTAGATTATGAATCTAATCCATCATTGGATGTTTCTTCATTATGAATGAAGAGATAAACAAATATCTCTTTATTATGACTAAAGAGATATTTGGATGGAAACATTAAAGTAATGACTTTAGTGTGTTCCATTATGAATGCAAGATATATTGCCATATAGAAGTTTACAACAATGTTGTTTGGATGGGAAAGTTCATTTATGAACTCTCTATTCGGTTCCAACCAGAAAGTGTATGACACTAATGGGGCGATAGCTCAAGCCTGGGAATCAAGGTCTCATCAAGGTCCGAACTCAAATGAGAGACTGAGTTCACTGAACGCGATCAACGAAGAGTTCTCATATTCCATGTCACATGAGAACTCATGGTTGGGATAATGCAAATTAGTCCTTTGACCTGAGGCATCATAGTTGTCTTGTGGTTAAGACCTTGATCTTTGATTATGTCAAAGTCACTCCATCAGGAGGGTGTCCACGGCATCGTTGGGGTCAAGCCACTTAGCTATGGAGACAAGTGAATGCGCAACAAGGGATCTCTAACCTTCAAACCGTTTGAGGGAGCATACTCTCTGATATGATTTGAATCTCTGGCCAGAGTATGAATGAGATTAGGGAATGCGTTCCGAATCACATTCAAGGTAATCATATAAGCACAAGACACACATTGGATAGTAGACATGAGAAAATAAACTATCAAACCAAACAATGTGGTCAAGAGTATTAGATTAGAGAAGGACCGTATTGCATTTGTAATCTCGAACTGAATAGGTTCTCTAACCTCTTCTGATTAGCTTGGGTAACCATGATATGCTGTTAGGTGTCACTCATGGTTTGTGGAAGCCCTAAACGTGTATAATCACTAAAGGGAGAATTGAAAATAGTTTCAATTCACAATCGATGTAAAATGGTTTTAATCGCCCACTACCTCGCTAAAAGGAACCTAATGGATCGCACACTGTGAAAGGTGGAGATTGGAGATTAAACGGAAATGAGTAAGAATGATTAAATGGTTTAATCATTTATTTATGGCAAGGATTAATTAATATGTTAATTAATCAAACGAATAAGTTCGTTAAAGACTTCGGGATAGTTTTGGACCTTAAGGCCCAATGGGCTTCGAACGTCAAGCCCATTAACTTAAGTTGTATGACAATTTAATGAATAAAGATTCATTAAAGCCCAAAAGCCCAAAAATCCCCTAAATGGCCAGCCATGATGAAATGAATTAGGGTTTTGGTTGTTTAGGTCACTTAAAGAAGTGACTATATAAATGATTTTATAGCCAAATATTCATTAAGTGTTAAATGGGTTTATTTTGGGGAAAATTGGTGAGAATTGTCTCTCCATTTCTCTCTAAAGAGGCCAACACCTTGGAGGGTACATCTAGCAATCCTACTACTCTAAGGTCACTCATTTCTTCTACAATCGAACCTTGGTGTCGAGAATTAGAGGTTCTCAATTTTGGGAACTTGGAGAACCTATTCTTCCATCCAAATCCATGGATCTAAGAAGCAAGGAATGAAGGCCCTTATCTCTTTGGGTGATTAGCCTTTGCTTATGCAAAGAGGAATCTACAAAGGTATTAATTTCAACTCACTTATGTTTTGAGTTGATTATTGGTTCACCAATCTACTAGGCTTTGAATTTCATGGTCATGTTTTGTTTTTGAGTACATACAAGCATGATTCCGCCTTTTAATTGTTAATTGCATGCTATATGATGTTGCTCAAATGAACATGTTTTCACAAAATAATTCCTTCACTAACACCTAGGGTGCAGGTTATGAGCTCAAAACATCTCAACAACAAACAATTCATATGCAATTCACATTTTTCAAATAATTCTATGCATGGCATTTTTAAAACATATTTTCATATAAATTCATTTTCTGGGAAAAATCGATAGTATAAAGGTAATACGAAAACAAAATTGCCCACTCACTGATAAGTCGACGGGTCGTAACCCCCGTGGCGTCCCTGGATGCGGTCGTCCTCGGAATACGTCTCACCTATGCGAAACAACTATAAAAACGTTAATTTTAAACACATCACCAATATTTCGAAATAATTTCTCATACGATACTCAATTTGGGTATATGAATATACCATATCGACCTACTCGACGTCACGAGCGTTGGGAATTTTTTAGAAAAAAATTTGGAGGGCTCACGCGCCCCCATGTGCCGCACGTGGCACGGGCCTACGCGCCCCCCACGCGCCCTTCTTCTTCCTTGGGTCGCCAGACTGGTTTTTCCGGCGACCGGATTTCGGCCAATTTTAAAACCTCTTGTTCTCCTTCGTTTTTCACCCATTTTCTTCATATTTTATATCAAATTGAAGCCCCAAACATGTAGAATCACGTTAGACTAGTTTAAGGCTCTAAAAATCAAGAAATCTCACCGGAAAATTCCTAAGAAATTCGGCCAAAATGGAACTACGTGATCCCGACGTCCAAATCCTTCAAACGAAGTACTCCGAGCCTCCTTAGGACTTCACTAAGCTCACTACAAGCTTAGAATTCCCTGAAACACGACATTTTACGTGTGCATGAACAGTAACTCAAAAATGGGGGTTCGGGTTCCACGTGATTTCGAGGGTTTCACTTCCTAAAACTAGCACCAATGAACTCAGAACGTCGAAAGGATGAAGATGCATACCTTGGTTGCCTCGATCCGTCGAGTTTTTGGAGGGTTTGGTTGTGTGCCGTACACTTTGGGTGTGTGTGTGTGTGTGAGGTCGTGAGGGAGAGAGATAGAGAGTGCTACGGGAGGGAGAATGAGAGAGAGGTCATTTTGTGTGGTCCACATTAATCCACACCAACCATTTTTCATCCTAACCAATTTAACAAAAAAAAAAAAAAAATCAATCTTTTATAAACCAACTTAATTATATAATTATCCCTTCCAAACTTAACCAATATTTGAACCATAATAATGCCACATACATACGTACCTTAGTACTCATCAAGGGTAATATAGTCATTTCACATTCCCGTCAAAAGCACCTCCGGGACGGGCTGTGACAATCTTCCCTCCTTATAGAATTTTGTCCCCGAAATTCCCATAACCAAGTAAATCATTTAATACCCATAAAATAACCTTGGGTACATCTTTCTCATCCAATCTTCCGTCTCCCAGGTAGCTTCCTCAACAGAATGGTTCCTCCACAACACCTTCACCAAACTCACCGTCTTGTTCCTTAGAACCTTATCTTTCCAATCCAAAATTGTGATTGGTTCCTCATCATAAGTCAAATCCGGATTAATCTCTAGCGGTTGAGGAGGAATCACATGGGAAGGATCAGAAATATAATGTCGAAGCATAGAGACGTGAAACACATTATGGACCTTAGATAACTCCAAAGGCAGCTCCAAACTTAACCAATATTTGAACCATAATAATGCCACATACATACGTACCTTAGTACTCATCAAGGGTAATATAGTCATTTCACATTCCCGTCAAAAGCACCTCCGGGACGGGCTGTGACAATCTTCCCTCCTTATAGAATTTTGTCCCTGAAATTCCCATAACCAAGTAAATCATTTAATACCCATAAAATAACCTTGGGTACATCTTTCTCATCCAATCTTCCGTCTCCCAGGTAGCTTCCTCAACAGAATGGTTCCTCCACAACACCTTCACCAAACTCACCGTCTTGTTCCTTAGAACCTTATCTTTCCAATCCAAAATTGTGATTGGTTCCTCATCATAAGTCAAATCCGGATTAATCTCTAGCGGTTGAGGAGGAATCACATGGGAAGGATCAGAAATATAATGTCGAAGCATAGAGACGTGAAACACATTATGGACCTTAGATAACTCCAGAGGCAGCTCCAAACTTAACCAATATTTGAACCATAATAATGCCACATACATACGTACCTTAGTACTCATCAAGGGTAATATAGTCATTTCACATTCCCGTCAAAAGCACCTCCGGGACGGGCTGTGACAATTATTATAGTTAATATTTTGGGGGTATAATTATTATAGTATATATAATTATTATAGTTTTTAGGGGTATAAAATTGTTAAATTAATATATATATATGTGTGTGTGTGTGTGTATGTATATATATATAATTATAGTATTTGTTTAGGGTTATAAAATTATTAAATTAATATTCTGCTTATCGTGTATCGTGTTACCCACGTATATACCTGAACCAACCCCGTTATCTTAACAGGTGCTTATCGGGTTACCCGATAACGACCCGATTTGTTATCGTGTCGACCCGAACACCTGTTAATTTCGTGTCGTGTTGCGTCGGGTTATCGGGTCGTGTCAGGAATTGTCAGGCCTACCAATAATATCCCAGCAAGACTGATAAAAGGAACCAGGAAAACCATCATGTCCCGGAGCACTAGAGGGATCCATAGAAAAAAACAACACTTCTAATTTCTTCAGCTGAAGGTAAACAAGAAAGAGAAAAATTTTCCTCTTCACTAACCATAGGTGTAATTACACCACAAACATCCTCAATTCCAGTTGGTGCGAACAAAAAATTATATAAAGACCGATAAAAGTTTACCACATGATCAACAATAGCAGTATGAGAAGAAAGTACATTATCGCCATCCAAAAGAGTAACAATCTTGGAAGAAGAATGCCTACCTCGAGCATAAGCATGGAAAAAAGCAGTGTTACGATCACCCTCAATAAGCCATTTAACTCGGGCACGATCACGCCAAAAAGCTTCTTGCATACGAAGAGCATCAAGGACAGCCGTCTTAGCCACAACTTCCTCATTAAACCTCTCTTCAGAATTCCCATAAGAAGAAATAATATTTGGGATATTATGAAGTTTTTCCTTAGCAATAGTGACATTTCTGTGAACATCGCCAAAAACATTAGAGTTCCAATCTCGAAGGCAACGCTTAAGGGCTTTAAACTTTTCCAACATAACAAACATGGGACACCCATATGCAACAGTTGACTGCTAACACTTAGCAACCAAATTAGAGAATCCTAAATGTAATGCCCACATGGACTGAAATCGAAAAGGTCACGGTCCTCCAAGACAAATAGCAGAAGCCAAGAAAACTAGACAATTATGATAAAAAAAACAACCCTGGGCAAAGCTGAACAACTAGTATGAGGCGAAGATTGTAAGCACCCTTTATTTAAGACCATACTTTTTAAATGGTTTGGACGTAGTCCTCTACACAATCAGCGCAATCCATGACAACCCTAGAGTACTGGATCTCTTTACAGCCATTGGGCGTTGATGATCATAACTATCATATGATGTTTGTGGGTAACATCTCTGAAAACCCTCACAAGACTTCACTCGTTTCATCAGAGTTGCCTATGAGTTTAAAAAGGCTTTTTGCATGCATTTAATGCAATCGAGTTCCTTGCGAAAGTGGCATTAGTTTCCGTCACTAGTTTTACTGTTTTTTTTTTGTTTTTATGTATTTAGTTTCATCGTATCACTTGTGTGTTAAACCTCATATATAGTTTTTTGTTTTAAAATGCAAACTACTTCTGCCAAGGATAGTAAGGCCTTCCATAGTGGGTCGGAGAATGGAGACTGACACTAATAATATAGGAATCAAACTCCTATAGTGGGCCAGAAAATCTGAGTGCAATGAGGGTGATTCTCATTTTTGAGTTCAATATATTGAACTTGTGAGTGTAAAAGAGAGAAAAGAAGTGACCAACCATAGAAAAAGAAAAAAAAAAGACAGTTCCCATATTTAACGTATAAAACTCACCAGTATGAAACTCACACAACAATGATAATAGTGTAATACAAATAAAACTCAGGGTGCTTGTTTTTATATATAGGCATTAGCCTCACTTAAACCACTGTAGATAGCCCAAGGGGTGATTGGGTACTTATCAATAACTAACTCGGTGAAAAACTACCTAAGCCAATTTTGAGAATTTCAAATAAATTTTCTGTTTAAAGGAGGCCAAAATGGGAGGGGGATTTATAATTTTCAAAATCTTGGCTCATGTCTTTGTTTTGATTTTCATCAAAAGCAAATTTGGATCACATTAATACTAGCTCATTATAAGGTTAGGCTCCATCCCCTTAATGTAGATATTGTCGTTTATTAAAAAAAAAAAAAAAACTTTTCATGATCCTTTCACCCACTTGAAGAAAGATTTTCACAACCAACAAATGAATGTTTGAGTGCTTGAATGTGTCTTTGTAGTAATTACTGCGATGTCAATCCATGCACATGCATTCTACATGTACGAAAATCGAAAAGAAAATCAAAATTCCTAACATTGGTTAGCTGTATGAACGATGATATCCAGTTAGTTAAGGATAATGCACATTATTTGATATTTGCAAATTAATGTTTATTAACCGTTTCTTGCGAATGATAGAGTACTGTCACAACTGAGAAGCTTTGGCAACTTGAAGTTGTTTGATCAGTCTTCATGAAGTGAAGTTCATCCCCTCAAGAATAGGAGGCAATAATAGAGCGCTCATGCGAGGCGTCAATTCTGTCAGAGAGTACACTGCAACGCGTGTCTATTTTTTTTATTCTTGTTTTTTTGGATTCAAACTTTGCGTTGCATTGTCTGTTTTCTAGCTTCTTATTTTTTTTTTCAACACTCACAAGCCTCTTATTCTTCACACCTCACACAACTCCTCATTTTTGTATTTAGACACAGACACTGTAATACAGTGTCCGTTTCCTGGTTCAGTTTTTTACATTATTTTCACATTTTGATTTAGACACTGCATTGCAGTGTTTGTTTCCTGGTTCCTTTTTTTATTTTTTTATTTATTTTTTTTAAATTTTGATTCAGACACTATGTTGTAGTGTCTGTTTCCTAGTTATGTTTTTTTTCATCTCCTATACTTCACACTTTGCACAACTCCTTTTACATTTAGATTCAAACACACAATGTTTCTGTTTCCTAATTCTGGATTGCAGACCGAAAACTCTTTGCAAACACACCTTTAATTCAAGAGGGTTTTGATGGACAATACCCTTAAGAGAATCTCTACGTCCAAAGCCTTTGGGGGTTTGCTGGATATCTATTACGTCCACACTTTTTTTTTTGCTTGTGTTTTGTTTTTGCTGCTGATAGTTGCACTTTTATTTGGAATTCCCTTATTTTCTCTCAACATTGTGTTTATTGTTGGGAAAGTTTCAGAGCACTGGGATTAATCGAACTATTTATTCTTTTTTGACTAAGGAGAGAGAAAGATAAAGAGGCAGGGGGAGGAGAGATAAAAATGAGAGAGTGAAGAGAAAGAAGGGACGAGAGAGACATGATACAAAATTGGGAGGGAATGAAGTAAATAAGGAAGAGAGAGTGGATGAGATAAGGAATAAAATAAAGTGAAGAGAGAAGGGTATAATAGTTATTTTGTAGCTAGCTTAAACTCATGTGACATGCTTCATTGACCTATGCATAATTATTACAAATAATTCATTGATTATGTCAAAAAATAAAGTTGGTCATTGATATATGGCTAATTTGTGAAGATTTTATTGACCCTTGGCCAAATATCCTTTAAACTAATGTATGTTTCAAACATCAGCAGTCGACATACTTTTTCAGTCATAGGAATGAGTATGTAAGTGTGTTTCATCTTCGAACCTAGCTAACCAATTTGCCTATTGAACCTAGACCATGGGACCTTTAATCAACTAGGTTGGGCTTCAGTTGGATAGATTCATTTACTCTATTGGCTTAAACCCATTCCCCTCAATGTATGCTTAACTTGAAAACACAAAGAGAAAGCCAAAAAACATCATGAAATATGAAATATAGATGTAATATATATAGAGATATAAGTGAACCGTCAAGTGTACCAAACTTGCATTGAGTATAGATAAAGATGTGAGTGAACTTAGATAAAAGATGGGGTGGGTGTAAATAAATAAAACTCTAAATATTAAACGATGCATTCTATCAAAGAAAAAAAAAGTAAAGTCAAGTATACAAATAAAAGCCAATTCTTTTTCTCATTTTGCGAACATGTATAATATATTAGCATTTAGCAACTTCTTCCTTCAGATAGAATAGTGAACGAAAAAAAAATCAATATAAGCATCTAAAGAATGTTAAGTCTTTGTCATCAAAGTGTTGTAGTATCTTGTAAACGAAAGCATCTTGTTTCGAAATCGCCTCCATTTGAACCAACATAATCTTAGCTTCCTTTACTAGTTAAATCAAAATGTATGGAACCCCCTTCAACCCTAAGTTTTGGGCTGGTTTGGTATCCCATACCGAACCAAAAATGGCATATCAAATCCTGAACCAAAAATTTTCGAGACAAAAATCTCATGATCGATCCTGAACCGAAATTTCAGGATTCTCGAATTTCGGTATTTCAAAATTTCATGAAACCAAACTGCTTTAGAATCCAAATCATTTAGATTGAAATTGAAATCATCTGAACCTGCATTAAAAATCCAAACTGAAATTAGAGACATAGTGACAGTGAATCAGTGAAGATTTATGGTTGAGAGAGACCCACGTCCTCCTCCTGACCTGAGCCCCCAATTCGAAACCCTAACCTTAATTCGAAATCCCACACACACAGAAAATCACTGGAGAGAATCAGAGGTGTGGTGGTGGCCGGAATGGAGACATTTCATCGGAGTGAGATTCTTAGATGGTGGGTGGCTGCTGAGCTTCGAATCCAAGAAAGATGTTGGAAACCTAGGTTGAACACTCATAAAAATTACGTAAATATATGTTTGCTTGAGTACTCGAATGCTGGGAAAATATATGTTATTCATTCAAGAGCAACCATGGCATTAAATAGCCTTACAAAGAAAACTGAATGCTGAAAATATGCAGCCCACGCTTTACAACCCTAACAACGTGTTACACGACAAAATCAGAATTAAATCAAATAACGTATCCCTAAAGAATATGACTTAATAATAACAGCTAGAAACAACCCTACAAACTAGGAGACCTAACCCTAACGACTAGGAAATCTTAACAACTTCAACATCCTCCCTTAAACTGAATGTAATCAGCAATCTGTTTATATCCACCCAATAACTCCCACAATTTCTGAAACGCATCCAGCTTTAAAGGCTTGGTCATGATGTCTGCCACCTGCTCATTTGAAGAATATTGAACCAATCGCACAACTTCATCCTTGGTGAGCTCTCGAAGAAAATGGAGCCGAACATCTATGTGTTTGCTACGCCCATGCATCATTGGATTCTTTGAGAGCTTAATAGTAGAACTATTATCACAATAAATTGTTATGGACTTGCGTGGTTCATGATTAAGTTGCTACAGGATTCTTTTTAACCAGACTGCTTGACATGCACTCGATGCTGCAGTTATAAACTCAGCTTCGGTGGTAGATAAAGTGACCACAAATTGTTTCTTTGAGGACCATGAAACTGCCCTTGAACTCAACATAAAAATGTACCCAGAAGCACTCTTCCTATCATCCTGATCTTCAAATAATCACTGTCAGTCTACCCAATGACTTCTTCTCCTCCTCCATTCTTATAGAACAACCCAAAGCTTACCGTGCCCTTTAAGTACCTCAACACTCTCTTTGCTACTTTAAGATGCAGCTCAGTAGGTCGTACCATGAACCTGCTAATCAAACTGATAAAATACATCATATCTGGTTGCGTCACAGTCAAGTACATAAGACTGCCCACGATTTGTTTGTACAAAGTGTTATCAACTTTTACATCCCCTTCATCTTTCATCATTTTGAAACCAGGAACAATAGGATTATGAACTGCATTACCTTGGTTCATATTAAACCTTTCCAACACTTCTTGAGCGTATTTCCGTTGACTAACATAGATGCCTTCTGACCTTTGAAGCATTTGTAGTCCAAGAAAGTAGCTTATTCTCCCAAGGTTAGTCATATCAAACTTAGTCATGCCCAGTGAATATAAGATCATCAACATAAAGATAGACAATTAACATTTTACCCCCATCCATTCCTTTGACAAACAAGGTGTGTTCATATGGCACTTCTCAAAACCTTCATTCATGAAATAGGACTCAATGCAGCTGTACCAAGCTCGATGAGCCTGTTTAAGACCATATAAAGCCTTTTTAAGCTTATATACTTTGTGCTCCTACCCCTTTTATTCATAGCCAGGAGGTTGTGTAACGAACACTTCTTCATTTAATTCACCATGGAAGAATGCCGACTTGACATCCAACTGATAAACAGTCTAATCATTCCGAGCTGGAAGTGATAGAATGACACGAACTGTATCCAAGCGAGCCACATGTACTTATGCATAATCTACTCCATATTGCTGGCTATACCCTTTTGTAACTAAGCGAGCCTTGTACTTGTCCACTTCACCTTTCTCATTGAGCTTTGTAATGTAAATCCATACTTTTCCTTCTGGTGGCATCTCTATCAACTTCCACGTATTGTTTCTTTCTATCGCCTTAATTTATGAATCCATGGCCTTCTTCCATTTATCACTTTTCACAGCTTACTCATAAGTAATGGGATCAAACTCGGCAAATAAAGCTAAGTGATCCATGTCTTCCTCCTCGGAGAGACCGTCTCCACTTATATAGTCTCTCATCTAACCTGATTGTCTTCTAACTCGTCCTTCTATGGCAGTCTTTTCTGTCTGGTCATTATGATCAGGTTCCTCGTTCTTTAATGTTGTTTCATCAGTCTTAGATTCTTCTACATTGTTACCATTCCCTGGATCTTCTTCTTCATTCATTTCCCACTCAAGATTAGCCATGATTGTTTCTTAGTGCTTGTCACTCTAGTCCCAAGCTTTATCTTCTTCAAAAATAACATCTTGACTTATCACAATCTTCTTAGAAGCTGGATCGAATAGACGATAAGCCTTGGATTCCTCACTGACTCCAAGTAGGATGCACTTCATACTGTTGTCATCGAGTTTAATCATCTTGCTGTCAGGAACATGCACGTGTGCTAAACACCTAAAAACCTTGAAGTGCTCCACAGATGGTTTGGACCCACTCCAAGCCTCTTTTGGCATCATGTTTCTCACTGCTAGAGTTGGACTTCTGTTTAGTACATGAATGGTCCCATTAACTACTCCTGGCCAGAAGGTTCTTGGAATTTTTTTCTCTGTAAGCATGCTTCGAACCATGTTTCTGTTAGGGAGTGTAGGCAGCTATCAACTGCCTTTCAATTCCATGCATGTGGAAAAATCTGTGAACTTGAGCAAAGTGAATTCATCCCCACGATCTATACGCAGACTCCTTATGCTTAAATTGGTTTCCTTTTCAACCCTAGCATTGAAACTTTTGAAAGTACTAAAGGCTTCTGACTTCTCAACTAAGTAGTACACCCATGTTTTTCTACTATAATCATCAATAAAGGTAATGAGATACCTTTTCTTACTGTTGGAGATCGGATTAATAGGCCCACATATGTTTGCATGCACAAGTTGAAGAATCTGAGATGCCTACCACGTACACCCATATCTGCATTCACAAACAAAAGCCAATTCTTTTTCTCATTTTGCAAACATGTATAATATATTAGCATTCAGCAACTTCTTCTTTCAGATAGAATAGTGAACAAAAAAAAATAAATCAGTATAAGCATCTAAACAATGTTAAGTCTTCGTCATCAAAGTGTTGTAGTATCTTGTAAACGAATGCATCTTGTTTTGAAATCACCTCCATTTGAACCAACATAAGCATAGCTTCCTTTACTATTTAAGTCAAAATGTATGGAACCCCCCTCATCCTTAAGCTTTATATCTGTTGTAGAACAGTGGATGTCCACTTAAAGAATTAAATAATGGGCAAGTGGCCCTTCCATTGTCTGCCAATACTTGTTTCATACGACTCCTATTTTCTATATATATACAAAGCCCACACAACACCAAAGTGGTTAGAAGTTCACGGGAAAGAGGAAGGATAAGAAAGAAAGAGGAAGAGAGAAAAGGAAGAAAGGAAGAGAGAGAGAGAGAGAGGAAAGAAGAGGAAGAGAGGAAGAAGAGGAAGATGAGGGGGAGATAATAAAGAGAGTTATCTTTGTACTTCTATTATTCCAAATTATAATGAAACCACCACTGTTGCCCCAAGGACATACTCCAGTCACACTGACTGTAGAGGAAACTCGTAAATTTTGTGTCTTGTTTCATTTATTCCACTGCACCCACCGTCGATTTGACAACAAGTTATCACCACGAGAAGCTCTCATGTCGGTGGAAAGCACAACGCCATAAATCTGGTGAAGCACTACCTACCTCTCACCTCTATCGGCTAGAATCTCACAGATAAGAAAATCTTTTCATTTCATTCTCATACCTCTAAATGACTAATTTTCTTAAAGTAAATATACATGTGGTTATATAACTATTGTCATTATTATTGGCAGAAAATCCGACAGTCATATGAGCTTTGAAACTTCAACTTCAGTGTTCATACAGAAACCATTCCTTCATAAAAGTTGTTCTTTATCCTCTCTCCCATACCATACCAAAATTCCAGAACCATCCAATGGTTAAATCATTCCAGATCTTAGAAATAATACTACAGACTCAAAATCAGCAGAAAATTTGGCAGCCATGTAAATAGCCTCTGAACTCCAACTTTCTGACTAGTACCTAGAACATATCCAAATTTCAGAAATTTGTTTGTCCGTCTAGTACCTAGAACATATCCAAATTTCAGAAATTTGTTTGTCCGCCTAGTACCTAGAACATATCCAAATTTCAGAAATTTTCAACGGTTCGATCGTCGTAGATGACCGAAACTTCAACTCAGCTTCCATTTCCGCAGAAAACTGGACAGCCATCTTATGAGTACCAAACCTTCACTTTCAAAAGCTTAGCTCGAAACTGTTTCTTCACGAAAGTTGTTCGGTATCCTCTTATCCATATCATACTAAAATTTGAGCTAAACTTACGGTTTGATCTTTTCATAAATTGCAGACACTCTTGACTCCAAAATTTATGGGAACTGTTTTGACTTTTTTGAAACTCACCGGAGGAGGAACACCAATTGGAACCTATTGTTACTATTATTTCCTGAGTAACCAAAATGACTTCAGAACTGTGAAATAAAAAAAAAAATAAATAAATAAATAAATAAATAAATAAATAAATAAAAATAAAAATAAAAATAAATAAAAATAAAAGGAATCAAACAAAAGAAATGGCAGACCAAGAAAAAGAAAAAGCAAAAGATGAGGCTTTAATCATTGCATTTTTTTGTTTTGGCATATTTATGTGCATGGTGTTGGTTTAAAGCCCATGTCACAAGTTCTATTTATTTAAAGCAATTTATTTACAGTTGGTAGAATTATTACCCTTTGCTTTAAAACTTTGATATTTATGTGAATGGTGCTAAATCAAAGCCCTTGTCAAAAGCTTTATTTACTTTAAAGCAATTTATTTACCATGGACGGTTTTACCGCCTATTGCTTTAAGTTTTGATTGTGCTGAATTAAAGCCTTTGTCACAAACTTTATTTACTTAAATGCAATTTATTCATTATGGCTAGAATTACCGCCTATTGCTTTAATTTATTTATTGTACTTATCTTTTGTTACAATGAGTATATATAGGACATGAAGTTTCTTGATCAGATCAGAACCTGCAGTTTCTTGACCCTCATCATATAAAAATGATTGGACCTGAAGTTCCATCATGCAAAAGGATCAGAAGTCCCTTGATCTTGAAGATCATGACATGAAATTCCTTGATGAGTATCGTAAGTTTGAAGTGCTGCAGTGCCTCAACTTAATTGTAATAAAAGTCATAAGAGTCTCAATCTACAGACTATTAAATAAGGACCAGAAGTTCCTTATGTCCATACTCAAAATGGTTTAGCAGAAGCATTTATTAAGTGAATGAAATTGATTACCCGCACTCTGCTCATGAAAACAAAATTGTCAATTTTCTACATGGGGACATGTAAACTTTACATGATGCATTATTAATTCGGTTGAGACATGTTACTAACCATTAATACTTCTCAGTACAACTCGTGTTTAGGAACCAGCCAAGCATTATACTTTTACAAGTTTTTGGTTATGTTATCTATGTGCCTATTGCACTGCCACAACGTACTAAAATGAGGCATCATCACGGATTAGGCATTGATGTTGAACACCATCTATCATTTAATATTTGGAATCCTTGACTAGGGATATGTTTACTGCGTGGTTTGCGGACTATCATTTTGATAAGACAATTTTTCCGCCATTAGGGGGAGAAAATACATCATTCCAGAAGAACGATGAGAAAATATCATTTCAGAAGAATGATAAGAAAATACCGTTCCAGAAGAACGAAAAGAATTTGTCTTATTTTAATTCACGAAGCAATCAACATGAAAATGAAGTAAGAATAATTGAATGATGCAATGATACATCAATCAAATGCCATATGCATTTAATGATGCAACGAAAGTGATGAAATCACATATATTTGCTGCAAATGTGCTTACAAGAATTGATGTCCTTGTTGGACAAAATAATGAGACAGTAAATGATTTATTCGAAAGAAGGGATTTTTAGACTCAAAAGGTTCAGTTATTTGAAAAAAGAATAATATGGCACTACTGACCTATTGCATTCCCGAAGCATAACTGTTGCATGCCAGAAGCATGACAGTCGCCGCATGGATACACGTCCCAGATAGGACAATCCACATACATGGGAATATTGATGTCTCATGCATGTAGCATGATAAGACGTATAGGTTCCAATGACTCAACTCCCCGGAAGTGGAGATTAAAATCCAAGCTCTATAACGCTCAAGAGGAGGTTATGATCCACATTCTCTAAATTATGACTATCCTGGAAGAGATAGTGCATGCACTTGAAGAGGCAATGGATATCCAAAGAAATGAAAAGCTTTTATACATGCGCATGCACATGAGAATATGAGATCACAGATTGATGATAACCAATGGTAATTTTGGTTTTTACAAGTAGCTACTAAATTCATCAATGAGCTGTGTTAATATTGAGTCACGTTCTTTTGTTCGTTGACAAAAGGAAAACCATTGGCCAAAAAATGGAGAAAGGAAATTCCATTACAATTTTGTAAGAACGTGGAAAAATGGACCTATTTATATTTGAATACAATACAAATAGTCAGAAGATGTTGAACCAATGAGGTTACATATGGGCATTTGTAATACAGTGTAATACACTCACATGATATGACACAAGGTTACTAATTGAAACCTGATACTCCTGTAAACGAGTTCATATGAATAAAGAATTATATACGAAGGGTTGTGAGTTGCCCACATCATATCTCCATAAGTAAATCCCTCAAATATACATGGGAGCAAATAGCTCTGTATAAATTCTAAAGGAAAATGTAGAAGTGTAGAAAATCCCTGAAGGATTCAAATTGCTTGAAGTAAGCCCCCGAAGGGTAAAGCATAAAATATGTACTTAATACCAATAGATGGTATAAATTGCCTTAGTGAGTACTATCATTATGATATTGTTGCAACATACTAAAATCTCTTGCAAGAGTCAATGACATTAAATTAGAACTCATGAAGAGTTGATGATATTAAATTGAGACTCCTGAAGAGTCAAGAAAGATTATAAAGTGTTGAGAGAATTATTGTCTCGAGCTGCAGATCGAACAATCTACCAACACGAATCTTATCCATGATGTTTATGATATTAAAAGAACCATATGGATTGAAGATTATGAGTTAAATACTCAAATGATGTAGACACTAAGAATAATCATTTATCTTCGTGAGGGTAAAGATAAATTAATATTTGGTCCAGAAGTAAAATATCTTAGTGAAGTATATGCTTTATTGTATTTGGCACAATACATTGAATGAAATAAGGCTTATCTATTAATATCTCCAAGAAATTATAGATATGTACATACACATGAGTTAAAACAAACAAACAAACAGGATGAAGCCTTCACAAATGTTGCTCATGTGAAGCCTCAATACTCGGAAGTACCCCAGAAGGGGGCGGCACTGGAGATTGATCATGTGGCACCCCAGTACTTAGCAAAACACCAGAAGGGGAAGGCATCAGTTGCTTTCGGAATCTAGCAACGAACCTCTGGTGATCACTTTGAATCCAACTTTCGGATTCCTGCAGTTGGTTGAGCTTTCTTTTCATGCTCGTAGAGTAATTATTTGCAAGCACATGTAACACTCTATTCTCGTGCTTGAGCCCTTTGATCTCTTGTTTAAGACTTACCACCTCAGCCATCAATGATTCAACTTGGCGAATTTGAGCAAGTCGGCGTTGTCCTATATTGGATACAGAACCCGCACACTGAACACTGAGAGCCAAAGAGTCTTGAACGGCCGACTCATCAGACCGTTTTGAAAGGATCCTGTTATCCTTTGGAGTGAGAAGATTCCTAGCTACCACAGTAGTGGTTATGTTAGATGGGCAAGTCATTTTCAGAAATGATGAAGAAAAAAAAAAGGTCAAATAAAATTTCAGAAGTGCAAGATGGGGGAAATTTCTATAGGCAGCAACTTTCTGAGCATACTCTTGAACACAATTGATGTCTCTATAAAAGAAGAGGCAACATAGCCACTTGTTAAGAGATCGAAGAGGCACCGCTCTTTGAATTTCAAAAGCCAGATTTTCCTTAATAAAGTTCGTTGGCATTTTTCAGACGCAATCTCAGCTTTTTCGGATATCGCGTGCAACTTTGTCAAAGATCTCTGACAAAGTTGAAAACGCGTAAATCTTACTATTCTAATTACACCACAGTTGCTGACAAGAGTAAAGGCACAGCACCACTACTTGCTATTGAGAAATCTCTATATATGTCGACCTCTGTTCTCCATAACAAGGAAAACCTGCAAGAATGTCCAACTCTTCCTCATCTCCGAGAATGCATCTTCAACACAGCATCTCGAAATACTCAGTTTTCTTCCTCTCCGAGAATACCTCTTCAAACAAGTCACACCAGAGCCAGATTATCTCATATCTTTAGGGACGAGAGCAAGAGTATCTCATATCATGCAATCTCCCTGTCATTTTCTTTGTCCTTGTTCTTACCTGCAAAGACAAGGATAAAGAAAGTAATATGTCGAAACCTCCACTCAAACTCCCGGTCAGGAACTGACTGCCTGGAACCTTTCCTGATTGCTTACCTAGTATTGCTCTCGAGTAGCCATCTTCAACTGTTGTTGGAGCAGGATCTCCAGTCACCAAGAAGTGATGAACCATCCAAATGCAAAGGTTGCATTCCACTCCTGCATCAGAAGGCAAATATTACAGGAGAAGATGCCACACATGCATGGGGGAAAACCAGGGAAAATACTACTTAAGTAAGGGGAGCAATTAAGGCAAGTGAAAATGATACATTGAAGCATATGGAGACAAGCGCAACAAACATGTGTTGATTCATCCCCGACAAAACCGAAGATCATTTTCCACGTGAAGCTCCTCATGGTCCAATTTCATTCAAGATCAAGCTTCGAAGGTTCTTGAAGAAATCACAAGTCCGATTCAATATCAAGTGTCCAGCACCCTTGAATCAAATTCCGCTCCAGATAAAAGAAGTAAATTCAGACCTTTGGAGCAGGTCTAGTAGAAGCCCCTCCAGCCCAGTTCAAGAACAAGCCTGTGGAAAGTTACAACAAGTAAAACAGCTCTTTCGGCAACTCTTCTTACTAAGAGACTAAAGCAGAATGATCAACGATCAGCCTAAATGATTTGAAATCAAGGGGAGCATCCAAAGCAGATCAAGATTTTAACGAGTCAATCGAAGACTTGTGGCCATCCAAGGGGGAGTGTTGTAGAACAGTGGATGTCTACTTAAAGAATTAAATAATGGGGAAGTGGCCCTTCCATTGTCTGCCAAAACTTGCTTCATACGATTCCTATTTCCTATATATATACAAAGCCCACACAACACCAAAGTGGTTAGAAGTTCACAGGAAAGAGGAAGGAAAAGAAAGAAAGAGGAAGAGAGAAAAGGAAGAAAGGAAGAGAGAGAGAGAGAGGAAAGAAGAGGACGAGAGGAAGAAGGGGAAGATGAGGGGAAGATAATAAAGAGAGTTATCTTTGTACTCCTGTTATTCCAAATTATAATAAAAGCACCACTGCTGCCCCGAGGACATACTCCAGTCACACTGACTGTAGAAGAACCTCGTAAATTTTGTGTCTTGTTTCATTTATTTCACTGCACCCACCGTCGATTTTACAACAAGTTATCACCACGAGAAGCTCTCATGTCGGTGGAAAGCACAATATCTTTATTTTCTTCCCTTATTCCGTGTTCATAAATCTGAAAAGTTGATCCACTGTTCTTCTTATAAGCATCATTCATCATCTCTGTTGTGTTTCCTCCTCGATCTTGTTCGCTCATATTCTCCATAAAATTCGATAGAGCTAAATTGAAATCCGATAATTGGACTCTCGTTGCTTCTATATTATCGGGCCCTTTTAAGTCGAGGGCGAGGTCCTTTTGCGCCTTCTCCAATATGGCTTGCAAGTACTTCCCTTGAGCTTCAATTCTCATTTGCAACAACTTTTGAACCTATTTTAAAAAGTAGCGATAATGATTAGTAGATATGTTGAGGTTCTATCCCAAACCAATTAGAAATGAGAAGTTACCCTACTTAAAAGTCGTTGTAAGGTTTATTAAACCTCCGATGTAGGACTTTGCCTTCCACATCCATACAAGTGAAAGTTAGAATATTATTTGGCCACTAAATTTGGATTTAGGTAAACGATAGCAAAGCAACTTACCTCAAGCTGATCTTGCAATCAGTTTTGTACTTCAGTCTGACACTTGAGAGCCTCCGACAGTGGAGTTGTTTTATTATCGTTAATTAGTATCCAGGCGCTCATATGGAGAGCAAGGTATTAAATATCGATGATATCGGAAATATCGGTAGTTCAAAAACACGGAAATATCGATGGAAATATCGGGATATTATCGATATCGATAAAAATAATATGGAAACCACGGAAATTATAAGAAAAACTTGGAAATTTTTATTGAAACTTTGCAGAATGTTTATTTAGTCAATTATCTATTAGTTTATCACAAAAAATTGGAAGAAAATGCATTGCATGATGGATTTAATTGATTTAAATTGATTATATAGTGAGCTGACAAACATTGTGAGCGTAGATAATATGTAGTAATTATGACGTTTTTCCCAATTGGCTTTGGATTCTTTTGCCTTTCTTATACGTACACATTACCATGCCATAAAACTAACAGAGATCAGAGTGAGTGGTTCCCAGCGAATACAATTTTGAATCTCTAATTATGACTTTTTCCCAATTGGCTTTGGATTCTTTTTCCTTCCTCACTGATTTTTTTTCCTTTTCTATTGTTTTTGACCGTTGCTCGTGATTCACGCCAACCGTTTGATGCTGACGGTCATGGGCGGGGACTAGTAAGTGTATGTACACGTGTACGGTGGATGATGCTACCGCACGGGTGTTAAAAAGTCCCTTGGCATCACTTCTTTGTTGTTGCTGCCCGTGGATTCCTATATTTTTATACCCTCTCTCTTTCTCTTTCTCTTTCTCTCTCTCTCTCTCTCTGCATACTCTCTCTTCCTTTATTTGCTCACAGATGGCAAAGCTGCAGAAGCTCGCCGAGATCGGAAGTTGCAGATTTAGAGTTGCTGCACGTTTGGGATTTGGAATCGCCTAGATGGGTACGGTCCGGCCGGGACTTGGGTGCCCCGGAGCTTCACGGAGACGAAGGGAGAGAGGGTTGACGTCAGTGATGATTTTGGTACCGTCGTCGATGGGTGTGGGTGTGTAAATGGGTGCGTGAGTGTAGATCGGGGTGAGAGGGAGAGTCTGTGCGAGAGAGAGGGGGAGAAAGAAGGAGTGAGCTGAGAGAGAGGGAGATGTTGGCGTGGGTAGGGAAGGGGTGGGGGGTTGCAGGGAAGGGGAAGGGGGAGATGGGAATGGGTTCTAGGGATGCAGAGAAGAGAGAGAGGCGAGAGATTTAATATATCACGATATTATTGATAATATCGATAATATCGCGATATTATTGGTAATATCGTGATATTATCGATAATATCGCGATATTTGAACGAAAACCATTCAGATACCTATTTAAATATCAATTGAGCGAAAAACCGATAATATCGGCGATATTATCGGCATTTTCTTCCATGATGGAGAGTAAGTAGAATAATCTTAAAAAAAAAAAAACATTTTGTTAGAAAGGTGCAAAAATAAAAATAGGCCTAATGGGGAAATAATCCAAACTGAGAATGTGCTTATGCATATTTTGTGAATGGTTGACCTTTAAACAAATAAAATGTAAAAGAACAAAGACAATAGCAAGTAAATTTTGGGAGTGATCCGAAAGACATGGATTGCAATAATTGTATTGCAATTTTAATAGCAGTGAAGTACTGGTAATCCAAGCTATAATCGAAGCGGAGCTGATAAGTGTTGGTTTCACTTACCCTTGTTCGGTATTCCCACCTCTAGATGATTTGATGCTAGAACTTGTGCAATGATGATTACTAAATGTACATATTTTATTTTTAGAAAACTTCGACGCTATGAGGAGAATTTTATTGATATATATATATATATAGCGGTACACCTCATAATACTACAAAAAAGGAGAATGAAAAAGAAAGGGGGGACATAAATCTAACCCCTTGCAACATGAAAAAGAAGGGTGGACATAAACCTTACCCTTCTAGAAACAAAAATAACAAAGATGTTTGGATTAAAACTTGAACTTTGGGCTAAAAAAGGAGCTGGCCCAAAGGGAGGCCTAGAAGGAGAGATGGCCGAAGCCCAGCCGAAGCCCAGAAAGCAGAAAAGGCCCTTTCCGACTTGGTGTAGCTCATTTGAACCACTTGCTTACCTACTTAGAGGCCAAGTGGTGTAGACCAGCCAGCTAATCTACAGTGGCAGTACGAGTAAATAGTTGTTGAGTCATTGCCCTTCAAGCTGCATTTGGGCAAGGTTACTACTACATAGGGCCAAGCCGAAGTGTTTATAAAAGAAGAAAGAGAAATCAGAAATAAAGACACTCAATCAAACAAACAAATACAAGCACAGACACTCAAACAAACAAACAAATACAAGCACAGACACTCAAACAAACAAACAAATACAAGCACAAACTCTGCTCAAAACTAGATTTTCCTTCAAATGACGCTGTAGTCAGCCCAAGCCTTCATCCCTTTCGGGATAAACCCTCACCAAAAGTCTTTGTAATAGCTCTGCTATCTTGTCAAAAACCTACTGTAGTATCGATTTCTCTCTGTAAACTCATCTCCCTACCCCCCTTTCTAAGCTCTCAAACCCCTTGATAAACAACAAAGATAGGAAGTTGCAAGATGATCAGCCTTGCCCGACCCTCTTTGTTTTTGTCTTTTCATTCATTAGCCTAGAAATATGTTGTATACTTCCAATTATATTCAAGTTATTTCTAGTAAGATGACTATTAAAAGACTCTCTCAGCTCTTGAATCCGATTTGAATATGTCTTCACAGTTCAAACTAGATCTAAGTTCTAAGCCCTCGGGCATGTAAGATTGATCATTTAAAAGTCCTTGGCCTCAAGGCATAAAAAAAAACCTTATGTGGACTTAACCCATCCACGACAAGCTTTGATAAACAAGAAGTCCGAAGTTACTTGGGATGCAAGTAATCGACCTATCTCTTAGTTTTATTTCTATTATATTATGATTATCGTAGAACGTTTGAGTATAGAAGGAATTCTGATGGGAAGCCTCAAGGCCTATAGCTAAGGCCCCACAAAGGCACCTATTTGGATTCATTCTACTCTTCGGGCTCGCACAATCAGAAGTATAATAGTCATAATACTTCTGCAATCAATAAAACAAGCATTATATGTTCGAGTACTGGGTTAGTTATTGACGGGAAGCCTCAAGGCCTACACCTAAGGCCCCACAAAGGGACCTGTCATAGCTAACACGGTCCCTCGGGTATATATACAACTAAAACTAAACATCCGTTTTACATCTACTATGCTGAAGATGGCAGTGGCACGCCTGAGCACTTAAAAGTTAATCTTGATTGTGAGCCTCAAGGCCTACACCTAAGGCCCCACGAAGGCACCTTTCAAAGTTAACTATGTCCTTCTCTTTCAGCTTTGCCCGACAAGCCTTGCCAGATAAGCCCGCCAGTGAAGCAGAAGCCCGACAGAAAGCATCAACCGGCGCCAACCTCTCGGGGAGCTGTGTGCTCATCGGCTAGGAAACATCCCCAGCGGAAATTCTAACCACGAACAAAAGATACAAAGAAAAAGAGGGGGGAGGGGACATGCAACTTAACCCTTCTAAAGCCGAACCTAAATGTCTAAACCTGCAAAACCAACCAACAACATGACAAGGTTACGAGAAAAAAACTAAGAATGTAAGACAAACATGTACGCTGAGATGCACATTAAGTTGAGAAGTAGAAGCAGGAATGCCAGCACAGTCTGAAAACAAAGCAGCACGAATCACCAACGGAGGGTTATCATGCCATATTAAAGTTGGAAAAAAAAAAGGTGTGGAAGTCACATTTGTTTTGGTCACTAGTTTTTCTTATTTTTTGTCTTTAAATATTTTAGTTTCACTGTATTGCATTTGTTACCAACCAACAACATGACAAGGTTACGAGAAAAACACTAAGAATGTAAGACAAACATGTACGCTCAGATGCACATTAAGTTGAGAAGTAGAAGCAGGAATGCCAACACAGTCTAAAAACAAAGCAGCACGAATCACCAACGGAGGGTTATCATGCCATATTAAAGTTGGAAAAAAAAAGGTGTGGAAGTCACATTTGTTTTGGTCACTAGTTTTTCTTATTTTTTGTCTTTAAGTATTTTAGTTTCACTGTATTGCATTTGTTTTAAACCACATATATGGTTTTTTGTTTTTAAAACACAAATTGCTTCTGTTAAAGATTGTGAGGCCTTCCATAGTGGGTTGGAGAATTGATAGTGATGCCAATAATATAGGAATCAAACTTCAACAGTTGGTCAGAACATTTCTTATGAGTTCAATATATTTAACTCAAAAGTATGATACTAAACCATAAATTACAGGACAGAGAAAATAACTGACCAATCATATAACTTTACCACTAAAACAGACATAACCTATGATCAGATCAAGATAACGATACCCTTGTGTTGGGTACTATAACCTATAAAGACACGAATTTGACTGACACCAAAGACCCTAAGATGTGAGTATGGGGCACGGTTAAACAAGATAGAGTAAGGGGTGGCCCAATTAAGGCCCTGAGTGGGAAGCAGATTGATGAAATAAACATAAGAGTGGGCAACCTCAATCAAACAAACAAATACAAGCACAGACACTCAATCAAACAAACAAATACAAGCACAAACTCTGCTCAAAACCAGATTTTCCTTCAAACGATGTTGTAGTCAGCCCAAGCCTTCATCCCTTTCGGGATAAACCCTCACCAAAAGTCTTTGTAATAGCTCTGCTACCTTGTAAAAAACCTGTTGTAGTATCGATTTCTCTCTGTAAACTCATCTCCCTACCCCCCTTTCTAAGCTCTCAAACCCCTTGATAAACCACAAAGATAGGAAGTTGCAAGACGATCAGCCTTGCCCGACCCTTTTTGTTTTTGTCTTTTCATTCATTAGCCTAGAAATATATTGTATACTTCCAGTTATATTCAAGTTATTTCTAGTAAGATAACTATTAAAAACTCTCTCAGCTCTTGAATCCGATTTGAATATGTCTTCAGAATTCAAACCAGATCTAAGTTCTAAGCCCTCGGGCATGTAAGATTGATCATTTAAAAGTCCTTGGCCTCAAGGCATAAAAAAGAACCTTATGTGGACTTAACCCATCCACGACAAGCTTTGATAAACAAGAAGTCCAAAGTTACTTGGGGCGCAAGTAATCGACCTATTTCTCAGTTTTATTTCTATTATATTATGATTATCGTAGAACGTTTGAGTATAGAATGAATTCTGATGGGAAGCCTCAAAGCCTATACCTAAGGCCCCATAAAGGCACCTATTTGGATTCATTCTGCTCTTCGGGCTCGGGCAATCAGAAGTATAATAGTCATAATACTTCTGCAATCAATAAAACAAGCATTATATGTTCGAGTATTGGGTTAGTTATTGACGGGAAGCCTCAAGGCTGATGCGAAATATATAAGCACACAAATTAAACCCTCTTTTTATCAAATGTAATAAAGTATGTAAGTAGGGATCGTTCTAGGTCGGGGATTAGGAGGGATTGCTAAATCACTTGGAAACTGACTTGAAAACGTAAAAAAAAAGTTTAAAACACTAAACTAGACTCAAAGAATGCAAAACTATACTTTAAAATACTAAGATAAACAAAAAGATTTCCAGTTGCTTTTCGATAAACTATGAATACTCAACGCCCCAAATTAATCGTGAATTGCACTAATTAACCCTCAGTTTTTCCACAAGTTATTGGGTTGGATGATTGCATACGACAACGCAAAACATTCCCTACAAGTTCCCTACATGAATTGCATAATAGAGATACAAGCAAGAATCATTAAGTTCTATGAAAAACATAAACATTGACGAGGCACTCGTTACTATGATTTGCATGAAACTTATGCCAAGAATTTACTTAACGTGATTGTGACTAGCAACCTTCACTACTTGTGAATATAAGTTCATAACGATTAGGTGAAACTCCCTTATATTCTAGCGTCAAATTCATGCATGAAAATTAATCGTGCACTCTCAACCAACATACACAAATCAGTTTTTATACGAACGGATAAGTAAATTGAATTCACAACTTATGAATCACAACTGGATGTAATCAAATCATATTGTAAGCATCAACATAGTTTCGAATCACCCCCTAACTAAGAGGGGTTTAGTTCCTTATGCTCGCAATTACACAAAGATAACTTAAATTAAACATTGCAATCAAAGATAGAAAACACCTAGAAACGCTCCAACATTCCCAAGGCTTGGGCATAGGCACGGCACAAGATGTTCCTTCTCCTTCCTTCCTTGCAATAGTCACGGCATAAGAGATTTAGAACAGGTTTTTGGTGGTTTTTATGGTGTAGAATGGATGGGAATGGTATGGAAAGGTTTAGGGTTGATGGGTGGTGTGGCTAGGGGTGGTGTTTGGCTGAATTTTTAGAGAATGGTGATGGAGAGGTGCGGCTAAGGTAAGGGATCAAAATATGTTTTCTTTGATAAATATGAGAGGTGGTTTTTATAGGTTTGAAAGAGGACCACTCCATTTCCTTTGCATGTGCAGCTTGTGTGGGTGTGAGTTGTCATGTTTCCCCTTTACATTTACACACACATGCTTCATCATTTCAATCACAAAACACCCACAATTTATGCCCATGCCGTGTGCTCCATGTGCTTGCTGCTGCCATGTTCTTTTCTTTCCATGTGTTTGCTTTCTTTGCCATGTGTTTGCTACCATGTTCTTTGCTTTACCATTACACTTGCACACACACATGTTCTTTGCATCATTTCAACTACAAAACACACACATGTTTCATCATTTCACCACAAAACACATCATAATTTCTGCCATGCCGTGTGCTCCCATGTGTGTGCTGCAACATTTTTTTCTTTGCCATGTGTTTGCTTTCTTTGCCATGTGTTTGCTCCCTCTCTTGCCGTGAGTATGAGTTGTCATTGTTTACCCTTGCATTTGCACACACACACTTGAACACACATATGCCCAAAACGTCCATCCTCATGCATGCAATCCATTTCAGCCCAATATTGATCCAAAATGCACCAACATTTGCCTCAGGGATTTCCAATGCACATGACATGTTAAAAATCATCATCCCCACAGATTTGAGTCATCTTTACACTTGAGCACATACTTAATCATAGTCACTACTTACTAGTTCACATTTAAGCAATTAAAACAATGTTTTGAATGTAGTAACATGCCTTAGATAATTCACTCAATTCCTTACAAGATATGCACTCAATTTTCACTCAGATTTTCTGACTACACACCCTATACTAGTTTTATGTGAGAAGATTGATGTAGATATGAAAACGAACGCTCATATATATGTATCACAAAGAAATCAATTTCTGGAGTTAAATAAGCATGTTTAGATATGATCTCATGAATGGAATGCTACTACTTAGATGCGAGAACCAGTGCACCATATGCTCATACCAAATTCAAACTCCACAAATTGAAACACATCACACTCAAGATTGAAGTCAAAGGTTGTAACGGGGCTTGGGGTGTTGGCTAACAAATGAAGGTAAGGGAAAACAAACGTTCTTAAAGAAATAGTAAATAAAATAAAGAACTTGAACTTAGAATTCATTTAGATTGCAGAAATCAACTTTTAGACATAAGGGAAAGATTTAAACAACTCTTAGGGTTAAATTCAACTTTTTGTTTTTAATACCCGTGCCTATGGCACACTACTTACATGAGAAACACTTCCCCCACACTTATTTTCTGCCATACATAATCAAAAGGAATTCAATTTGAATCATGCTTTACTATGCTTTAAAAACAAGGGTATGGATGGTCCTAATCTAGGCTAGGTGAGGATAACGTGGGTTAACAAAGAACGTAGGCTAACAAGGCTCAATGGGGTTAACTTAAACATATAATGAAGTAGGATACATGGCAATTTGGTTTTGGTGGTGGTCACTACACAACTTCAACTTGAATATGTGTTATGCAAATCAATAACATGCTTTGAATGAAATGGGCATGAGTTCTAGCATTTGGGACTAAATGATGAAACGCCTTCTAAGTAGTAACCAAGCAAGGAATAATGAGATCATGGAACGACTTTAGAAAACAATAATGCACAGATTTTAACTCTCCAAATAAACGTTTAGGCTCAAGTCTCACAAGGTTGTAGCGTTTGTTTGAGTTTCTTCCTTCAAACATGTTACAAAAACTAATTTTTCCTTTATAATTGCATGTGAATTCATAAATTATAACCACAACCAAGCATACACCAAAGAGTAAATCAAATGTTCATCCATGTTTATAACTCTCTTTAACAGTCATGTAATTAAAAACCAAATCCTCATCATTGTGTTGGAAGGTACCCTAAGACACAAATAAACATACAAAAACAACTCTTTTTGGGTTTTTCAAAACAATTTTTCAAATTTTTATGAGATTTTTGGATTTTTATGTCAAAACACACTGAAACACTCCAAAACAGCTTGAAAACACTTAAAAGAGTAAGGAACAACATTAGAAGTAATGGGTGATAAACTCCTACGAATTTCATGCAAAACAATGGTTACCCCCCCCCCCCCCACACTTAAATCAAACATTGTCCTCAATGTTTCAAGCATAAACTCACACAAAAACAAGCAAATAAACAAACAAAGAATAAACATGACAAGTATAGCAAAGTAAACAGAAAATAGACAGAGTAGAGTTTAAGAACGCAAATCTGGTTTTGGAGATAGATGATCTTGTTGACTTTCCACAGCTTTGATCTCGAACTGGTTTGGAATTCTGAGTGAGGAATATCAGAGTTCCTTGGTTGTGCAGTCTGCATTCTTCTCTGCTTGTTTCTTTTGCACGGCAAGCAGATACGAGGTAGAGGTGTTGGTCTGTTTCTTTCTTCAATCTTTCCAAGTGCCCACCTCTTGCTTTCTTTCTCCTTGTCCCTAGCTGAGGATGAATTGGTAAATTGTCTCCACATGCTTCGAGGTATCATTTTCACTTCCCTTATCTGTTCCCCAGGCAGATGTGGTAGACGAAGCGAAAGCATAAGATGATGAAGATGAGTACTCGAGAGCAAGGCTACGTAAGCAATCAAGAAAGGGTTATAGGCAGTCGGTTCTAGATCGGAAGATTGATACTAAGTGCTGGCTGATTACTCACTTTCTCCTTGTCCTAAAACAACGACAAGGAGAAGGACAGGGAGAAAGCATGATATGAGATACTCTTGCTTTCAACCTTCATGATATGAAATACTTTTGCTTTGGATGGGTTGTTTGCAGAGGTACCCCAAGGAATAAGGAACACTGAGTGACTCGAGAGGGTTTTTTTGGAAAGGCATTCTCGAAGATGACGGAAGGTTATGTATGTCTGGCTTGCCATGGAGGGTGAAGGTCGACATTTATAGGAAATAATAACCGGTACTGTTCTTTCACTCCTGTCGGCAACCGTTGGATGATTGAACAGTAAACTTCACGTGTTTTCTACTTCAACAGAAATCGTTGACAGATTGCCCGTGATTTTGGCAAAGCTTTCTCTGCATGTGACAAGTGCTGACGAGGCTGAGAGAGACAGGCGCATCTTTGCTATCTGACATCGATGCTTCAACAAATTTTTCGTGATTTTCGCAAAGCTGAGTTTGCGTGTGACGGGTACTGACGAGGCTGAGAAAGCTGACACTCTTCGATATCTGGAATCGGTGGGTTGTGAGTAAGCCCAACTTTTGAGAAAGCTGGCGCCTCTTCGATTTTTGAATTGGCTTTTTCGATTTCTGAGCTCGCCTTTTCGATCTCTGAAATCCCATCGCGTGCTGATTTTTATAGAGATATGCAGGACGTTCAAAGCACATTTGAATTTCTGCCTGTAAAAACTCCCGCTTTGCACTTCTACGATCTTGACTTGTCCGATCTCCTCTTTCTTTAACACATCTGAAAAATGTCTGGCCCTTCTAACCGTCGTTTTGACTTGAACCTTGGTGAAGAAGCAGCCCCGCCTTTTCCAGACAACATATGGCGCCCATCCTTCATATCCCCTACTGGTCCCCTTACCGTTGGGGATTCGGTGATGAAGAATGATATGACAGCTGCGTTGGTGACCAGGAACCTTGTCACTCCCAAAGATAACAGATTACTTGCCAAACGGTCTGATGAGCTGGCTGTTAAGGAATCTCTGGCTCTCAGTGTGCATTGCGTAGGTTCCGTGTCCAATATGGCCCAACGCCTATTTGCCCGAACCCGTCAAGTTGAATCATTGGCGGCTGAAGTGATGAGTCTCAAGCAGGAGATTAGAGGGCTTAAGCATGAAAATAAACAATTGCACAGGCTCGCACATAATTATGCTACAAACATGAAGAGGAAAATTGACCAGATGCAGGAATCTGATGGTCAGATCTTACTTGATCATCAGAGGTTTGTGGGTTTGTTCCAACAGCATTTGCTTTCGTCTTCTGGGGCTGTGCCGCTTACTGAAGCTCCAAATGATCAACCTCCGCTGCCTCCTCCTTCTGGGGCTCCGCTGACTGCTGAGGCTCTGCCGACTACTGAGACTTCTCCTAAGCAGCCTTTGTGAAAGCTTTCTCTTGTAATTTTCTTCTTAATGTTCCTTTTTTACAAAAATCAATGAAAAAGCATCTTGTTTACCAAAAATCCACACCAAAAGAAATCAAACAAGCAACAACTAAAAATGACAACAGGGTAAAAAAAACGTAGTAAATGGAAGGTTTTTAGAAACGCAAAACCGATTGTGAAGCGATTCATAGATCTTTCTTATTTGAATACATGGGTTGCCTCCCAAGAAGCGCTTGTTTTAACGTCGTGCAGCCAGACGAAAAGCTCAATTACTCCCCAATGGAGTCCACGACATACTCCTTGAAATATTCATACTTTGGCTCTATGAAAGGAAGGGAGTAGTAATCCCTCATGATTGGGGCGCTTTGCTTCCAAAAATCAATGTACACTTCCCCACTACCTTGCATTTGATTAGGTACCTGCACCAAAGAAGGTAACAACCTATTAGTTGAAATTGGAATCGAAATTGGACTAGGTGGCTTACCAATGTGCTGTGATGGAGTGGCAGCAGTGTGAACATTCTTTCCCATGGTGCTTTCGGCCAATTTAAGCACTTTAAGGGCAGTGGCCGTATAGTCCTTGTGCTCCACTCCAATTCCCTCGTCTTGCATGGTTCCTGATGCATCCTTTGTGCTTGGTGCTGAACGGTCTGGTCCTATCTTTTTTATTTTATCAATGGCACAACAAGAACGAACAACATTAAGAGTCTCAATGGATTCAGAAATCTTAAAACTAATCATGTCACCACCAAATGGCATAGTTACTTCTCCTTTGGCCACATCAATCCTGGTTTGAGCCGTTTTCATGAAAGGCCTTCCAAGGAGGATGGTCAATGAAGGGGTATGGTCCGATTCATCCATTTCGAGAACATAGAAATCTGCCGGAAAGATTAAGTGATTTACCTGCACAAGAACATCTTCCAAAACTCCCTTTGGATAGGCGTTAGATCTATCGGCCAATTGTATGATTACACCATCATTTTTCAACTTGCCTAAGTTCATAGATGCATAAATTGAATATAGCATAACATTTATTGAAACCTAAATCTAACATGGCAGATTCAAAACGAGTGTTGCCAATGACACAAGGAATTGTAAAAGTACCCGGATCTTTGCATTTGGGGGGTAGTTTTCGTTGCAAGATGGCAGAGACATTCTCACTTACATGTACCACTTCTTTCTCCCGAAAACGTTTCTTTGTTGTACAAAGCTTTTTCAAAAACTTGGCATACTTCGGGATTTGCTTGATTGCATCCAAAAGGGGTATGTTGACTTGAACTTTCCTAAATGTCTCTAGAACATCTTTTTCCTCCTCTTCGTTCTTGGATTGCAAAAATCTGCTAGGAAATGGTACATTGGGTGGAATAACATTAGTATAAACCGAATTGGACACATTCTTGCCTTTGTTGAACAAATTGGATTGTGGTTGTGCCATGGGAACCGGCGGCAAAGGTGTTTCCACCCTTGCCATGGGTTGGTTTGATTCTCCCTCCTCAATTTGAAGTTTCTCATCCTCTTTGTGACCTGTTTTTGATGAAGAACCTGCCCCAACCTCCTTGCCACTTCTTAGGGTGATCGCTTTGGCTGTTTCAAACCCTCTTTTTGGATTTTGAATGGTTGAACTAGGGAGTTGGCCTGGGTCTCGAAATTTGCTCACAAAGTCTGCAATCTGCCCAATTTGTTTCTCCAATTGATCCACCCTTTTGTCTTGGTTTTGCATTGCTTTGGCTCGATTTTCTTGCCCCTGAGACAAATTAGTTAGTAACTTAAGAAGTGTATCATTGTCTAGAGATGTACCTAAAGCATTTGGGGCAGATTGTTGTGGGACTTGTGGGGGTGCGTATGGATTGGTGAAAAACCCCGGGGGTTGTTGCCTAAAACCTCCTTGTTGTTGGGGTTGTTGGGCCTCCCTCCACTTGAAGTTTGGATGGTCTCTCCAACCTAGATTATATGTGTTTGAATATGGATCGTTCCTCAGTTGGTTTTGGCCTTGAAATCCAATTGCGTTAGCGCTCTCCCATCCACCATTCTCAATGAGTTGAGGGCACTTTTCCGAGGCATGTCCTTGGATAGAACATACGCCACACACCATTGGCCCTTGCATTCTCATTCATTCGGCCATCTGAGACACAATGGAAGTAAGAGTAGCTAATTGTGAATGAATGTCGGATGTCGAACTTACCTCATGCACTTGTTGTCGTGGGGGTCCTCTTTGGCCAACGCCTTCGTATTGTTGAGCGTTCAATGCTCGATTAGCAATCAAGATCTTGGCAGCCATGGGTGTTTTGTCCACCAATGCTCCACCCGCCGAGGCATCGAGCATTTGACGTTTAAGTGGTAGGAGCCCCTCGTAAAAGTATTGTAGAAGTAACTCCTCCTTCATCTGATGCTGTGGACAAGAAGCAACAAGTGATTTAAAACGTTCATAATAAGTAGGAAAAGACTCACCTTCCTCTTGCTGAATACCACTAATCTTTTTACGTAGGAGAATGATTCGAGAAGTTGGGAAAAACTTCTCCAAAAACGCCCTCTTCATACTCTCCCAAGATGTGACAGTTCTGGGAGCTAACTCGTACAACCAATCTTTGGCTTTATCCATTAAAGAGAATGGAAAAGCCTTCATCTTCAAAATACTTCCGTCGACGTTAACCGGAGTTATGCTTGAACACACTACTTCAAATTCTTTTAAATGCTTGTTCGGATCCTCCATAGACAGCCCATGGTATTTTGGAATGTGGTGGAGCAAACTTGACTTTAACTCGAACTCTTCGGTCTTACCTTGTGCAGCCGTGGGATATTGGATACACAAAGGTGCGGCATTATCTAATCCCGAAGCGTCTTCAAATTCAGATTCGGCCTCTGAACTTGAACTAGGTTCACTAGGTTCTGGATGCCTCTTATTTCTTCTCAATGTTCTTTCAAAATCGCCGTCGAACTCTGAGATGTTTGCACTAATATGTTGAGAACTACGAGTCATAAACTAGTACCTGAAAATAAGAAATAAACCCAATCAGCAAACTAAAATAAAAACACACAAAAAATAAAAAAATAAAAAGAAACAACGAGGGATTAGCAAAGTTGCTAATCCCCGACAACGGCGCCAAAAATTTGATGCGAAATATATAAGCACACAAATTCAACCCTCTTTTTATCAAATGTAGTAAAGTATGTACGTAGGGATCGGTCTAGGTCGGGGATTAGGAGGGATTGCTAAATCACTTGGAAACTGACTTGAAAACGTAAAAACAAAGTTTAAAACACTAACCTAGACTCAAAGAATGCAAAACTATACTTTAAAATACTAAGATAAACAAAAAGATTCAAAACAGCAAATAAACACTTAAAACTGCCTTAAAAATACTTTCTGGGCAGTTTTGAACACCTAACACTAAATTGGACGAGATTGGGTTATGACTTGACTCAAGACACTTAAAAACACCAACTAAAGTGATTACTAAGTAATCTAACACTTTGAAATAAATGGGAGATTGGTTCTTGACGAATTTGAAAACAAAACAAACTTTGTACAACAAAACAGATTGTAAATGAATTTGAATGAAACTTATGGATGGAAGGCTAGGTAGGAGGTTCTTCTCCGCACATGTCACACTTGCATACAAAACGATTTCCAGTTGCTTTTCGATAAACTATGAATACTCAACGCCCCAAATTAACCGTGAATTGCACTAATTAACCCTCAGTTTATCCACAAGTTATTGGGTTGGATGATTGCATACGACAACCCAAAACATTCCCTACAAGTTCCCTACATGAATTGCATAATAGAGATACAAGCAAGAATCATTAAGTTCTATGAAAAACATAAGCATTGACGAGGCACTCGTTACTATGATTTGCAAGAAACTTATGCCAAGAATTTACTTAACGTGATTGTGACTAGCAACCTTCACTACTTGTGAATATAAGTTCATAACGATTAGGTGAAACTCCCTTATATTCTAGCGTCAAATTCATGCATGAAAATTAAGCGTGCACTCTCAACCAACATACACAAATCAGTTTTTATACGAACGGATAAGTAAATTGAATTCACAACTTATGAATCACAACTGGATGTAATCAAATCATATTGTAAGCATCAACATAGTTTCGAATCACCCCCTAACTAAGAGGGGTTTAGTTCCTCATGCTCGCAATTACACAAAGATAACTTAAATTAAACATTGAAATCAAAGATAGAAAACACCTAGAAACGCTCCAACACTCCCAAGGCTTGGGCATAGGCACGGCACAAGATGTTCCTTCTCCTTCCTTCCTTATAATAGTCACGGCATAAGAGATTTAGAACAGGTTTTTGGTGGTTTTTATGGTGTAGAATGGATGGGGAATGGTATGGAAAGGTTTAGGGTTGATGGGTGGTGTGGCTAGGGGTGGTGTTTGGCTGAATTTTTAGAGAATGGTGATGGAGAGGTGCGGCTAAGGTAAGGGATCAAAATCTGTTTTCTTTGATGAATATGGGAGGTGGTTTTTATAGGTTTGAGAGAGGACCACTCCATTTCCTTTGCATGTGCAGCTTGTGTGGGTGTGAGTTGTCATGTTTCCCCTTTACATTTACACACACATGCTTCATCATTTCAATCACAAAACACCCACAATTTATGCCCATGTCGTGTGCTCCATGTGCTTGTTGTTGCCATGTTCTTTTCTTTCCATGTGTTTGCTTTCTTTGCCATGTGTTTGCTGCCATGTTCTTTGCTTTACCATTACACTTGCATACACACATGTTCTTTGCATCATTTCAACCACAAAACACACACATGCTTCATCATTTCTCCACAAAACACATCATAATTTCTGCCATGTCTTGTGCTCCCATGTGTGTGCTGCAACATTCTTTTCTTTGCCATGTGTTTGTTTTCTTTGCCATGTGTTTGCTCCCTCTCTTGCCATGAGTTTGCATGTGTATGAGTTGTCATTGTTTACCCTTGCATTTGCACACACACACTTGCACACACATATGCCCAAAACGTCCATCCTCATGCATGCAATCCATTTCAGCCCAATATTGATCCAAAATGCACCAAAATGCACTTTTCTTGCCAACGTTGTTATTAAGACTTACAAACATACGAAAATGACTTTAAACGCTAAAATAACTAAGGAAACACAACGTAAACGCACGAGAACAAGCCAATTAAGTCGCATAAATATGCTCCTATCAAAGGCCTACACCTAAGGCCCCACAAAGGCACCTGTTTTACATCTGCCATGCTGAAGATGGCAGTGGCACGCTTGAGCACTTAAAAGTTAATCTTGATTGTGAGCCTCAAGGCCTACACCTAAGGCCCCACGAAGGCACCTTTTAAAGTTAAATATGTCTTTCTCTTTCAGCTTTGCCTGACAAGCCTTGCCCGATAAGCCCGCCAGTGAAGCAGAAGCCCGACATAAAGCATTAATCGGCGCCAACCTCTCGGGGAGCTATGTGCTCGTAGGCTAGGAAACATCCCCAGCGGAAATTCTAGCCACGAACATAGTTTTGGCATGCTCGGTGAGATTTACTTGATCAGAGAAATATGTCAAAATTACCAGAGGATTTGCAAACTACCTTGTTGCAAATGCTGCAAAGATTGGAGAACGCCTTTGCAGGCTCCAGAAAGGAAGCTGACCCGATTATAAGACCAACTATTCCTATATCTTTACCTCAACTTGGGGAAAAAGATGATAGGGAGAAAAGGGGATTTAAAATCAATCAGCCAGAGGAAGCAGTGATGGATAAACCTATGGATCCCTTCTCAGAGGCCCCAATAAATATGATCAGTATAGCTTGGGCTGAGAAGGGGAAAGAAAAAGTCATAAGGGAAGAAGAAAGAAGATTGGTTGACAAACCCACAAAAGGGGTGGTCAACTTGCCCAAATATCCAAAAGCAGCCATAATAAAAGGGATGGTTCTATGCAGTAAATGCCAATGCGAGTGTGAGCTCGAAATTCCCCCAGCAGGAGTCCTCATTGATCATGAGCTGATTAGGAGGAAAAAAGCCCGTGAAAAAGCTAGGCAGGCAACAGGAAGAGATACTTCTCGAAGTGTTTTTCAACGATTGGGAGGTGATTCCCAACCTAAAGCCTTATCAGAAGTATTTCGAAACCGTGAGGTTTTTGAGGAGGCAGAAGATAAGGATGCTAAAAAGACAAAAGGGAAGGGTGTACAACATTCTCAATATGGCCATATGGGAAGAGAAGTCAAGAAGAGTGATAGGATGACAAATCCTGTCCAGAAACATAACCCTGCCCGCCTCGGGAGAAAATGGTGCGTGGTTGGGAAGAATGGACAACCCGTTAAACAAATGGGAGCCTCTATGGTTAGAAGGGTCCAAATGCAACACAAAGCTACATGAACTCCTTAAAAACCCCTGCGACATCGGAAACATCCAAGAATCAAAAGTTGTAGAAAACGTCATCTAGGGGGAGTAGTCAGTTCCGCTGGAGGAGTAAAAAAGAGGTGGAAAAGGATAATAGCAAGACATAAGGCGAGGGAGACCATGTACCACAAAGCCTACACCTTGGGAAATATAGGATCTTGAGGAGAGCTCAAGAAGATATGATCATGGTGCCAACTCCCGGATGGAAGACAGAGCAACTTATTTGTTTTGGAACTGTTTCACCTGAAAGAAAACCACATTCTCTGTCAGTGGTGGATCCTTTCGGTGAGGTTCCAAAGCAAACACCATATTCAAGCAGGAATCAACAAGAGGGGGCACCAGAACCTCTGATTCCAGCAGATGCGATGGCTTGGCTAGATGAGTTCATGGACCAGATTGGGAGCAAGAAAGAAGAACTGCCCGAGCCTAGCAATTTTCATATCAACATGGCGTATGTACTATCCGCCATGTTTGGTGCCAGACCTAATCAGCCCGCCACTATGGAAGGAGACTACATAACAATTGAGCCAATGATGACCCATGTCAATGTGGAGATAGCTGAAGAGGGAGAATCGAAAAAAGCTAAATCATCTGAAACATCAAATGATGGTCCTTTAAGGATCTATACAGACAAGGTGGTGTTCAGCCGCCCGAACATTTCGCTTGCCAATCATCTGAAGCCCATATATGTTACAGCTCATTTGGAGAGGGTGCCCTTCAAAAGGATTTTAATTGATGGAAGAGCAGCTGTTAATGTACTACCGGCCAAGCAAATGAAAAAGTTGGGGAGAGGCACAGAGGATCTTATTCCTACAAACCTCACGGTTTCTAGCTTCTCGAGCGCTATCACCAAGACTCATGGGATATTGCCTTTAGAAGTGGATTTGGGGTCTAAACAGATCCTGCTGGCATTCTTTGTGGTGGACTGCACTTCCACCTATGGAGCCTTACTCAGAAGAGATTGGATCCACCAAAGTCTTGCCATACCCTCCACTCTACATCAAGAAGTGGCTGTTTATCATGAGGCAGGTGTAGAGGGACCAGGCTTTTGAGAGATGGTAGAGGCCGAAATGGAGCTCTTAGACAGAGAAGAGAAGGAATGGCAGGTAGGAGCTTCGACCAGCCAGGATGAAAGCAAGGAGGAATCTTGTAGAGAAGAATTGGAGAGAGCCATTCAAATGGCCGAGTGCATATATGACCTAGATGGGCCAGACGACTTGCCCGAGAGCTCGGAGCTAGTCGAATTTTTGTGTGCAGAACCGGATAAGCCACCACCAGAAGTCCCAGATCCACTGGAAGTTATTGATCTAGGGACAGAGGAAGATCCAAGACCAATACAAATCAGTGGTTTATTGGAGATTAATGATCGGGCAAAACTTATCTATCTTTTGCAAGAATTCAAAGATTGTTTTGCTTGGCATTATATTGAGATGCCAGGTTTAGATTCAACCTTGGTGGAACACAAAATGCCCATCAAGGAGGGATGTAAACTTGTTAAGTAAGCACTGCGAAGGATGTCAAAGGAAATAGAAGAGAAGGTCAAAGAAGAGATTAAGAAGCTAGTAAAACCTGGATTTATCAGGCCAGCCAAATATGTTGAGTGGTTAGCCAACATTGTACCCGTCTTAAAGGCCATAACAAAAGCAATACGATGTTGCGTTGATTACAGAAATATTAATGGCGCTACACTAAAACATGAGTATCCCATGCCTATGCCAGATCTATCCATAGATGCAGTAGCAAAACACAAAGTCTTATCTTTTATGGATGGAAATGCCAGGTATAATCAGATAAAGATGGCTCTAGAGGATATACATAAAACAACTTTTAGGTGTCCTGGGCATGTGGGGGCATATGAATATCTGGTCATGCCATTCGGGCTTAAGAACGCTGGTGCGACCTACCAAAGGGCAATGAATGCCATCTTTCATGATTTGATTGGCCAAAACATGGAAGTGTACATTGATGACATCGTGGTGAAATCTAAAACAGAACAACAGCATCTGGTAGACCTCAGGCAAGCATTGACAAGAATGAGGATCCACAAATTGAAGATGAATCCAAAGAAATGCGCTTTTGGAGTAAGAGCGGGCAACTTCTTGGGATTCCTGGTGCATCAAAGAGGTGTAGAAGTGGACAAGAACAAATCTCGGGCAATAATGAAGTTGCCCCCGCCCACCAACAAGGTGCAATTCCAGAGGCTGATAGGCAAAATTAATTTCTTGAGAAGATTCATTGCCAATTTAGCGGGCAAGATCCAGCCGCTGACTCATTTGCTAAGACAGAAGGATAAGGAGAATTTCGAGTGGGGACCACGACACCAAAAGGCTTTCGACAATATTAAAGCTTATTTGACTTCTCCACCAGTGTTGGTACCACTTCAAAGGGGAAAACCCTTAAAGCTATATATCTCTGCTTCAAATAAATCAATCGAGAGTTTGCTAGCTCATAATAATGAAGGCAGGAAAGAGCAGGCAGTGTACTACTTCAGTAGAATTCTGACCGAGGTAAAAACAAGATATTCCCCAGTAGAGAGATTGTACTTAGCTCTGTATTTTACTGCCAATAAGCTGAGGCATTATATGTTACCTTGTCACGAGCACATCATCGCCAAGACAGATGTGATAAAGTACATGTTGTCAAAGCCAATGCTAACAGGGAGGATTGGGAAGTGGATTCTAGCATTATCAGAATTCAGCTTTCAGACAGTTAAAGGCCAAGCAATTGCTGATTTCTTGGCAGAGCATCAAGAATCCCAAGATGAGATAATCAATATCCCGAGAACTCTGGAAGTTACTAGTGTTTGGATCCCGCCAAGCAAGGGAATCTCGGGCAAAGAGGAGTAGGTCCAGCAACAGATAAGAAGAGTGACGGGTCTATGGATTACTTCTTAGAAGCTATATTTTGATGGTTCTTACACTCACAAGGCTTCAGGAGCTGGGATTGTAATTATCAACCCTCAAGGGGTTTACCATTATTACTCATTTCTTCTAGATTACCAAAGGAATACCAATAATCGGGCAGAGTATGAGGCTTTAATAATTGGTTTGGAAATCTTGATGGACCTGGGGGTATTGGAGGTAGAGGTCTTTGGTGATTCAGAGTTAGTAATAAACCAGCTAAATGGGGAATTCAAGTGCAGACATATTACCATGGCGGGGTATTACTTGGTGGCCACGCAATTGCTGAGCTATTGGCATTCTGAGATATCAGTTAATCATATTACCAGAGGATCCAACCCAGCGACCAACGAGATGGCGCAATTAGTCTCAGGCATGCTAATACAGGAAAGAAAATATGGGTTGGATGTCGAGATTCAAAGAAGAAATCTTCCTTTTATCCTGGAAAGAGGATTTAGTCTGGATGTAATGGTTCTAGAAACTAGATAGAAGATTGGAGGTCGCCCATCATCCATCATTTAAAAGACCCATCTTCACCCGTGAGCAAGAAAGATAGACAGCAATCAACTAAGTATGTCTTATGGGCGAAAGACCTGCTAAGGAAAACTCTAGACAGGTTATTATTGAAATGCTTAGGCCAAGAGGAATCTATGAGAGTAATGGCCGAAGTACATGAAGGAGTATGCGGAGCACATCAGGCTGGAACGAAGATGAGGTGGTTGCTTAGGAGGTATGGTTATTTCTGGCCTGACATGAAAAAAGATTGCAAGTTCTATGCCCGAGGATGTGAAGAATGTCAAAGGCACTGTCCTCTCCAATATGTACCCTCAGTACGTTTAAATCCAGTGGTCAAGCCTTGGCCCTTCAGAGGATGGGCAATGGACTTCATCGGGCAGATCTATCTAGCTTCTAGCAAGGGGCACACTTTCATAATTGTAGCAACGGATTACTTCACCAAATGGGTAAAAGCCTCGGCTGTAAAATCCATAACCTCAGCTGCAGTCAAGAATTTTATTGAGACCAAGATTCTGTATAGATTTGGGGTGCCCGAAACTATCGTAACGGGCCATCTTTTATTTCAAAAGAAGTTGAAGAGTTTGCAAGCAAGTACAAAATAAAGATGATCTAGTCTAGTCCTTACTACCCACAGTCAAATGGCCAGGCAGAATCTAGCAACAAGATTTTGGTAAACATTATCAAAAAAATGGTGATAGATAGTTCGGAAAAGTGGCATGAAAAGCTGGGGAATACTTTGTGGGCATACAGAACTTCCAAGAGGGCAGGAACAGGGGCAACTCCTTACGCTTTAAATTTAAGGCAAGATGCAGTGCTTCCCATGGAGATCAATGTAAGTTCTGTCAGAATTCAAAGTCAGTTTGGGTTACACAGTGAAGAGTACATCGAAGCCATGTGTCAAGGGATTGAAGACTCAGATGTAGCCCGAATTGAAGCCTTGAACTAGATTCAGGAAGGAAAGAAAGTTGTTGCCCGAGCTTATAACAAAAAGGTGAAGATAAAGTCTTTCAAGGAGGAAGATTTAGTGTGGAAAACAGTCATTCCTCTAGGAGCTCAGCTTAGGGGCTTTGGAAAATGGAGCCCAACATGGGAATGTCCTTTCACGATTAGTCGGGTACTAGACAAGGGAGGATACTACTTGGCGGACCTCGAAGGAAATTGGCAGAAGCATCCCATTAATGTTAAATTCTTGAAAAGGTATTGTCCTACATTATGGGATGTTAGAGATTGTTACATTGAAGAGGGTGCAAGGTAAAGCAAGCTTTGGGATATCAAAGTGCAGTGTATGTTCACCAATCACTCAAGAAAACAGAAAGAAAAAAAAATTGCTAAAATAATGTATATTTCATTTCGGCAAATTGGTGAAATTTACAACAGATTCAATTCCGACGTGCTACGTTTGATTCCTTCTGGATGCAATGTTATTTTCAGCTGGTTTTCCGATGTCTTCATGGATAGAATCCGATCAGGTGATCGGGTTGTGCGGCTAAGATGAGCTTGGTAGAGGATCCTCAAACAGAGTCATCACCATATATGATGGTGAAGCCTGACTTATCATGGCAGCGAGCAGGAAGGCAAGCCTTCATGAGAAAATCACCTAACCAAGGGTGTTGGGGATAGTGGGGTGTTTGACCAAAGGTGTTGAGATAGTAGTTATCTGATGAAAACTTTTTTTTACGAAAAAGGAGTTTTAGAAAACCCCACTTGAACCCTGAAGAACTCATTTCACAGTTTTAGAAGAAAACTAAGGAAGCAGAAACACTTGGGGTGGATAGAGATGAGATCGATGATGATTTGTTAAAAGAGTCGGAATTTATAGGAATATCAGGAGGTTGTTCAAGAGTCACGAGAAGATCAAGAGACTCTGGGTGGCGTTGATCTCAACCAGAAGATACAAATTCCAAGAACAAGAGTGCAGACGCATGCAGCTATTCAATTAATATTGGCGCTTGGAATTCAAGGCTGAATATCAATTGAAGGGGGTACTATTTGGATTAGAACTTGAACTTTGGGCTTAAGAAGGAGCTGGCCCAAAGGGAAGCCTAGAAGGAAATATGGCCGAAGCCCAACCGAAGCTCAGAAAGCAGAAAATGCCCTTTCCGACTTGGTGCAGCTCATTTGAACCACTTGCTCACCTACTTAGAGACCAAGTGGTGTAGACCAGCCAGCTAATCAGCCCAAAAGCACTTTACAGTGGCAGTACGAGTAAATAGTTGCTGAGTCATTGCCCTTCAAGCTGCATTCGGGCAAGGTTACTGCTACATGGGGCCAAGCCGAAGTGTCTATAAAAGAAGAAAGAGAAATCAGAAATAAAGACACTCAATCAAACAAACAAATACAAGCACAGACACTCAATCAAACAAACAAATACAAGCATAAACTCTGCTCAAAACTAGATTTTCCTTCAAACGACGCTGTAGTCAGCCCAAGCCTTCATCCCTTTCGGGATAAACCTTCACCAAAAGTCTTTGTAATAGCTCTGCTACCTTGTCAAAAACCTACTGTAGTGTCGATTTCTCTCTGTAAACTCATCTCTCTACCCTCTTTCTAAGCTCTCAAACCCCTTGATAAACCACAAAGATAGGAAGTTGCAAGACGATCAGCTTTGCATAACCCTCTTTGTTTTTGTCTTTTCATTCATTAGCCTAGAAATATGTTGTATACTTCCAGTTATATTCAAGTTATTTCTAGTAAGATGACTATTAAAAGACTTTCTCAGCTCTTGAATCCGATTTGAATATGTCTTCAGAGTTCAAACCAGATCTAAGTTCTAAGCCCTCGGGCCTGTAAGATTGATCATTTAAAAGTCCTTGGCCTCAAGGCATAAAAAAGAGCCTTATGTGGACTTAACCCATCCACGACAAGCTTTGATAAACAAGAAGTCCGAAGTTACTTGGGGCGCAAGTAATTGACCTATCTCTCAGTTTTATTTCTATTATATTATGATTATCATAGAACGTTTGAGTATAGAAGGAATTCTGATGGGTAGCCTCAAGGCCTATACCTAAGGCCCCACAAAGGCACCTATTTTGGATTCATTCTACTCTTCCGGCTCGAGCAATCAGAAGTATAATAGTCATAATACTTCTGCAATCAATAAAACAAGCATTATATGTTCGAGTATTGGGTTAGTTATTGACGGGAAGCCTCAAGGCCTACACCTAAGGCCCTACAAAGACACCTGTCATAGCTAACACGGTCCCTCGGGTATATATACAACTAAAACTAAACATCCGTTTTACATCTGCCATGCTGAAGATGGCAGTGGCACGCCTAAGCACTTAAAAGTTAATCTTGATTGTGAGCCTCAAGGCCTACACCTAAGGCCCCACGAAGGCACCTTTCAAAGTTAACTCTGTCCTTCTCTTTCAGCTTTGCTCGACAAGCCTTGCCCGATAAGCCCGCCAGTGAAGCAGAAGCCCGATAGAAAGCATCAACCGGCGCCAACCTCTCGGGGAGCTGTGTGCTCGTCGGCTAGGAAACATCCCCAGCGGAAATTCTAGCCACGAACAAAAGATACAAAGAAAAAGAGGGGGGAGGGGACATACAACCTAACCCTTCTAAAGCCGAACCTAAATGTCTAAACCTACAAAACCAACCAATAATATGACAAGGTTACGAGAAAAAAACTAAGAATGTAAGACAAACATGTATGCGGAGATGCACATGAAGTTGAGAAGCAGAAGCAGGAATGCCAGCACAGTCTGAAAACAAAGCAGCACGAATCACCAACGGAGGGTTATCATGCCATATTAAAGTTGGAAAAAAAAAGGTGTGGAAGTCACATTTGTTTTGGTCACTAGTTTTTCTTATTTTTCGTCTTTAAGTATTTTAGTTTCATTGTATTGCATTTGTTTTAAACCACATATATGGTTTTTTGTTTTTAAAACACAAATTGCTTCTGTTAAAGATTGTGAGGCCTTCCATAGTGGGTTGGAGAATTGATAGTGATGCCAATAATATAGGAATTAAACTTCAACAGTTGGTCGGAACGTTTGTTATGAGTTCAATATATTTAACTCAAAAGTATGATACTAAACCATAAATTACAGGACAGAGAAAAGAAGTGACGAATCATATAACTTTACCACTAAAACAGACATAACCTATGATCAGATCAAGATAACGATACCCTTGTGTTGGGTACTATAACCTATAAAGACACGAATTTGACTGACACCAAAGACCCTAAGATGTGAGTATGGGGCACGGTTAAACAAGATGGAGTAAGGGGTGGCCCAATTAAGGCCCTGAGTGGGAAGCAGATTGATGAAATAAACATAAGAGTGGGCGACCTCGACTCATAAATTACGAGAAGATGACCATTGACGATAGAGGCCGAATCATGGAGGCATTGTGTCGGTGTTTTTGTTAATGCAAGCCCATTTTGTTGAGGATTATGAAGACATGAAAAGTACTGTTGTAGAATCCCCAAGTGAATACTAAATTTAGAAAACTCATTATTAAAATACTCAATGCTATTATCGCTTTTGGAGAACATGAATAGGTACGAAAAATGTCATGACAACAAGAGATTGAAAATGTGTGAAAGCTTCATTTTTAATCACATGGGATAAATCCAGGAATATCGAGAAAATTCATCAGTAAATAACACATAGTAACGGAATCCACAACTGAAGGCACATAGGACATCCATACATTGGAATGAATAACACAAAAGGAGAAGTTGCACAAGGATGAGGATCTGAGTGAAGGAGAATCAATGGCCTAGATAATGATAGATGTCACAAGATGCAAAGGCAGTTATAAGGGTTGTTAAGACTGTTAGAATCTATTGCTAGTTGGTTAGGATATCAACCCAAGTGTTTATGGTTCAATCAATTCACCAGTTCTCAGTCACAGGTTCATCACTGCATTCTCAACCCAAGTCATTACCATGCATTACATTAACCAATCAAGTCATATAACCATTTCATACTCATGCATCTTTATCACGGGCTACAAATTCAATATCTACAAATGCATCTAGTGCCTCATATTCTTTGCCTGCATCTAGTGCTTCATCTTCTTTGGAAACATATGCATCTAAGGCCTCAAAATCTATTCAATCATTACCAATATATACCTCTGAACATATACTTTTACATCAACCTCCAAATTCTGTAATACCAGACAACACACCTACACAACATCTCATCCCTGGGGATCCTAATTTCCAACATGAACAACTTCATGTTGTTCAACCAATTCCAATGAATGTGCATCCTATGCTAACAAGATCAAAGAATGGTATTACAAAAAGGAAGGTTTTCTTAGCTACTATTGGTTCTCAGTCACTTCTCTCAGAACCAAAGACATTCAAAGCAGCATCATAGTCCTAATCAATATAGAAGTGTAGTTGGAGCCCCAAAATACCTTACATTCACAAGGCTTGACATAGCTTCCTCAGTGAATCAAGCATGTCAATTTATGCACAACCCTATGAAGGTGAAAGCTATAATGTTCGAGGCCTCAAATATATGAAAACACTTTTTCAAATGGATCAATACACAAACCTTATGTTTATTATCTATACAAGGAACACAAATGTTATGTTTATTATTTATACAAGCTGTACTACTAGACTTTTGTAACATAGAAAGCATGATTTCCTGTGTAGGGTGTCCCAACCTCTGATGCCAAATCTCAGTCTTTATAGCTTTTCCCAAATATGTTGCTGGACTACTTGTAATAGATTGCACTCCTCTTCTCTGTTGAACCACAGGAATTTGAAACAATTATTCAGGCTTACTCTTTCCTTGATACACTATTTCCCTTGTCCTCTTGTCCTGCACAAAGAATTCAGATTCATCACATATAAATTAGCTTTTATTGTCAACACAAAGTTGTTTCACAGATAACAAACTCCTAGCAATATAAGGAACATGTAATACTTTGTTGAGAATAAGAGAATGGTTATTGGTTTGTAAAGTAGTTGAACCAATGTTATGTACTGATAAGCTTGTACAATTTCCGATGGTTATTTTCTTTCAAAAGGTGTAACATGAGTCAAAGCATTGATGTCAGTAGTCATATAATGAGATGCGCCTGAATCAACAATCCAAGATGGAGATATGGCGAGTTTTGGGAATCAAATTAAGATGGACAAGAAAGCAACTGTATTTATAATATCCTTTGTACGGAAGGAGAGTAATTTTCAGTGAGTAAGCTTTTGTTAATTTTAAGAAGAAAAAGAGTTGAGGAGTTTATGATTTTAAAAGAAATGAAGTTGATCAAGAATAGATGGATAAATAGAATTGGTGTTAAGCTTTTGAATACTTATGGCATTGGTAGAAAATGATGGTGGTACGAAAGATGGCATATTCTTTGAAGAAACAAAAGCTTCTTTTTGAAGATGCATGGTGATGAAAATAAGAGCAAAGGACCTAGAGGGAATGAAAATCACAAGTATACACTCTTGGTAATCGATGTATAAAGAAAGAGTGAAAGACAGTAGAGAAAGGGAATGTGGGAGTGCCATAATTTAGTGACTTGGAATTTCATAGGATTTAATAGGAGATTGGACTATTAAATCCTGACGTGGACTACTACTTGACTGGAATGAGAAATGTGTTGAAGTTGTCGTGTGATTAGAATTCAAATGAAAGAAAAAGAAATGAGTTGAAGGAAAAGTGGAGTTAAGACTTACTACTGAACCAAAAGAAATAATGGGAACAAATTTATGAGGTTTTTAATATTCGTTAGGTATATGAACTATACAACAACAACAACAACAACAAAACCTTTTCCCACTAAGTGGGGTCGGCTATATGAATCCTAGAACGTCATTGCGCTCGGTTTTGTGTCATGTCCTCCGTTAGATCCAAGTACTCTAAGTCTTTTATTAGGGTATCTTCTAAAGTTTTCCTAGGTCTTCCTCTACCCCTTCGGCCCTGACCCTTTATCCCGTAGTCACATCTTCGAACCGGAGCGTCAGTAGGCATTCTTTGCACATGTCCAAACCCATTTTGTGTACGTGTTGATGCTTCACCACCTATCATTCTGTGCCATACAGCATTGCTGGCCTTATTGTCGTCCTATAAAATTTTCCCTTGAGCTTTAGTGGCCTACGACGGTCACACAACACGCTGGATGCACTCTTCTACTTCATCCATCCAGCTTGTATTCTATGGTTGAGATCTCCATCTAATTCTCTGTTCTTTTGCAAGATAGATCCTAGGTAACGAAAACAGTCGCTCTTTGGTATTTCTTGATCTCTGATCCTCACCCCTAACTCATTTTGGCCTCTATTTGCACTGAACTTGCACTCCATATATTCTGTCTTTGATCGGCTTAGACCTTTAGATTCCAACACTTCTCTCCAAAGATTAAGTTTTGCATTTACCCCTCCTGAGTTCCATCTATCAACACTATATCGTTTGCGAAAAGCATACACCAAGGAATATCATCTTGAATATGTCATGTTAACTCATCCATTACCAACGCAAAAAGGTAAGGACTTAAGGATTGTTGATGCACACAATCAGTGAGGACTTTGGTACAACAGAAAGTATTAAGTTTGTGATCTTCGCTAGATTGCTCTGGTCATTAGTGTGGATAAGTATGTAAATGGATAGAGACAGGAAAGCAAACACAAGATGTACGTGGTTCCCAGATTGGCTACGTCATCGGAGTAGAGGAGTTCTCATTAATTGTGAAGGGTTTACACAAGTACATACGTTCAAGCTCTCCTTTAGTGAGTATAAGTGAATGATTTAGTACAAATGACATAGGTTCAAGCTCTAGTCTTCACTTGCCTTATCTGTCTCATAGGTAGATGTGGCATCTTCTCTGGAAGTACTCTTCCTCCATCCAGGGGTGGTATCTTTAACTGGTGGAGATGCACAAGGTAATGTATCAATTTCACTTGAAGCTTACTTGTAGTTTCAGGCTTGGTCAAGCGCGATACAAACCATATAGAAGGAGTCCCCCCAAGTCGCCGAGCTAGAGGATCTGCTGAAAAAGGTGACAGACAAGGTAAGCAATCAGAGCTCCAAGAAATCAGTCCCAGATCAGAAGTTTGATTTCGAGTTCCGGCTGATTGTTCTCATTCTCCCTATCTTGCAGGCAACATGATAAATAAAGAGAAGAAATGGAGAATAGATGATATGAGATACTTTTTCTTTTGAAGAAGTAACTTTCCACATGCTTATTCTTGAACTGGGCTGGAGGATTTTCTGGTTTCCTCCAGAGTATAAGGCCGACTGAAGAATTTAAGGGTCAAAACAAGTCCATCAAATCTAGAGTACGTTCGACCCTGCTGATATGGGATACTTTTGCTGTTGACAAAGTAGTGGATGTATCGGCACGTGTTCTATTACCCTTGTCTCCACATGCTTCCTTGTATCCTTCTCACTTTCCCTATCTGTTCCTCAGGCAGATGTGGTATCTTCTCTAGAAGCATAAGATGTTGAAGATGAGTACTTGAGAGCAATGCCAGGTAAGTAATCAAGCAAGGGGTTCCAGGCAGTCAGTTTCTGACTGGAAGCTTGATTCCAAGTGCTGACTGATTGCTCTCTTTCTCCTTATCTTGTAGGTAAGAATAAGGTTAAAGGAAAAGACAGGGAAAAAGCATGATATAGGATACTCTTGCTTTTAACCCTGATGATATGAGATATTCTTGCTCTGGTGTAGCTTGTTTGTAGAGGTATTATCGGGGAGAAAGAAAGCTAAGTATTTTGAGAGGCTTCGTTGGGAGTGCCCTCTCAAATATGAGGAAGGGTTGAGCATTTTTGCAGGTCTGCCTGTCTGTTGAGGATGGAGGTCGACATATATAGGAGTTTCCCTAACAACAAGTAGTAATGTTATTCCTTTACCCTACTTGGTCATAGCACGGTAGTGGGAGCTGCCAGCTTAACATGTGTCAGAGCATTTTGAAAAAGTGGTCTGTGGTATCTGGAAAGCTGATGTTGCATGTGAAGATTACGCTCTCGAAGTTGAGAAAGCGATGCCTTTTAGGTTTTCGAACAAGCAATCCTTTCGAGGATCTGGCTCTCGAGATTCGGAGAACGGTGCCTCTTTGATTTTTGAGAAAGTAATCATGTTGGGAGTCTGGCTCTCGAGATTCGGAGGACGGTGCCTTTTCGATTTTGGAGCAAGCAATCTTGTTGGGAGTGTTTTCTTGAATGTGAGTAAAGGTTGGGCATGTTTGCTAGTCTACCTTGCCACGGAGCACAGAGGTTGACACACAGAGACTTTCCAATTATCCAGCAGTGGTGTTGTTTCTTTACCCTTGTGGGTAATAATATGGTAGCTAAACCTTCAAAATTTATGTGTCTAAACTTTGTTAGTGTTGTTTCTTTGCTATTCTTTTACCCTTTTTGGTCATAGCGATGTTGTGGAAGCTGCAAGCTTCACGTGTCTAAACTTTGTCAGAGATCTTTGGCAAAGTTATCTGTGGTACCCATGAGCTGATGGTGTGTATGGAAAGTGGATGATTGAACAGTAAGATTCACGTGCTTTCTACTTCACCAGAAATCTTCAACAGAATGCCCATAATTTCAGCAAAGCTGAGTGTGCATGTGACAGGTGCTGACAAGGCTGAAAAAAGCAGGTGCCTCTTCGATTTCTGAGATCAGCCCTCGTGGTTTCTGAGCAACCCAGCTTTTGAGAAAGCAAGCGCCTCTTCGATTTCTGAGATAGGCCTTCGTGGTCTTTGAGCAGCCCAGCTTTTGGGAAAGCAAACGCCTTTTCGATTTCTGAGATCGGCCCTCGTGGTCTCTGAGCAACCCAACTTTTGAGAAAGCAAACACCTCTTCGATTTCTGTGCAGGCGCCTCTTCGATTTCTGAAGCTCCGTCGAGTGCAAATTTTTATAGAGGCTGGCATTAAGTTCCAAAGCACACTTGAATCTTCACCAGTAGAATCTCCCTTCTTGCACTTCTAAGATCTTGATTTGTCCGACCTCTTCTCTCTTCAACACCTTTGAAAATGTCCGGCCCCTCCGACCGTCGTTTTGAGTTAAACCTTGTTGAAGAGGCAGCCACGCCTTCTCCAGACAACATATGGAACCCATCCTTCTTATCCCCTACTGGTCCTCTTACCGTTGGGGATTCCGTGATGAAGAATGATATGACTAATGCGGTGGTGGCCAGGAATCTTCTCACTCCCAAAGATAACAGACTACTTTCCAAACGGTCTGATGAGTTGGCTGTTAAGGATTCTCTGGCTCTAAGTGTTCAGTGTGCAGGTTCTATGTCTAATATGGCCCAACGCCTATTTGCTCGAACCCGCCAAGTTGAATCATTGGCGGCTGAAGTGATGAGTCTCAAACAGGAGATTAGAGGGCTCATGTATGAGAATAAAATGTTGCACCGGCTCGCACATGACTATGCTACAAACATGAAGAAGAAGCTTGACCAGATGAAGGAATCTGATGGTCAGGTTTTACTTGATCATCAGCGGTTTGTGGGTTTGTTCCAAAGGCATTTATTGCCTTCGTCTTCTGGGGCTGTACCGCGTAATGAAGCTCCAAATGATCAACCTCTGATGCCTCCTTCTTCTAGGGTTCTGTCTAGTACTGAGGCTCCGAATGATCCCCCTCCGGTGCCTTCTCTTTCTGGGGCTCTACCGACTGCTGAGACTTCTCCTAAGCAACCTTTGTGAAGACTTCCTCTTGTTTATTTATTTTGACTCATGTATATGTACATATTTGTAACTTATCGGAGATATCAATAAATAAGCTTTGCTTCATTTCAACGTATTGTGTTAAATACACCAAAGCATTCTTCACTGAGTAGGGTCAGCTATATGAATGGGGAAAATAAGACTATTAGAGAATTCTTTTTGGCTTGACATGTATTCAAGTCATTGAATGTTGGAATTGGAAGATTTCATTTTAGTAGTTTAATTAGTATGCATAAGGTTATCCATAATTGGAATACAAAACAAAGGGATTTTGTTGTTTCTATAATTATTTCCCCTATATTGATTGTCATTTCATCCTCGAGCCCAAAACTGAATTCCCCCATTAGACTGCACACCTGAATTATTTTCATCACTAAGATTGCCAGCAAAGCCATATCCATAGGATTCACCAGGGAACAAAGTAGGTGGTGGTGGTGGTGGATAGAATGGTTGGGATGGAGAAGGATAGAATGGCTATTGAAAATTTGGTGGTGGAAGTGAATTATTGAAAAAAAATTCTTGAATATGAGAAGTAGTACCATAAGGCACAACAGTGATTGTCCCCATAGTACTACTAGGAATATGATTATGAGCCTGAGTATTTGAGGAAGATGCAGAACTAATACTAGCATTAGAATTTTGAACGTACATTGCAGATAAGCTCTGAGATAAGACATTAATCTCCCCTTCAATTTCCCTTTTTGCATCCAATAATTGTGCTCGAAACTCCTTCAAGGTAATCGATGACTCCCTAGCCAATATAACCATACGAATGACACCATATTCCTTAGGTAAACCAGTAAGACCAGCAATCATTACATCATTATCAGACACAGATTCTTTTTGAAGAAACAAAAGCTTCTTTTTGAAGATGCATGGTGATGAAAATAAGAGCAAAGGACCTAGAGGGAATGAAAATCACAAGTATACACTCTTGGTAATCGATGTATAAAGAAAGAGTGAAAGACAGTAGAGAAAGGGAATGTGGGAGTGCCATAATTTAGTGACTTGGAATTTCATAGGATTTAATAGGAGAATGGACTATATGTGGTGCAAATAAGACTATTAGAGAATTCTTATTGGCTTGACATGTATTCAAGTCATTGAATTGTTGGAATTGGAAGATTGCATTTCAGTAGTTTAATTAATTAGTATGCATAAGGTTATCCATAATTGGAATACAAAACAAAGGGATTTTGATGCATAGTACTTATTCTCTCTTTGTTTTGGAAGCTAAGTAGTGATTGATTGGTAAAAGTTTATATGACTAAGGGAAGTAATCATTGGAGCTAAGAGTGCCTTGTACACAAATATCTTTGAGGCTTAATGAATAATACTGGTGAGTCATGAACCAGATGACCTAGTTCCTTGGGCATGAATATATATGACATCTGTGTATTACCAACTCAAATTGAGGAACTCCAGTACGATGAATTATCTCTATGGAGTGTTGGATTCATAGGTTCAAGGAATAAGTTTACGGATGTTAACTGGAATTTAGTCTCGTAATAGAAGCACATAAGATAAGTAATACATGTACGAATTTATAGAAATACTTGAAAGAGTATTCACTTTAAGTTGAACTCCTTGGAGGATATTTGAGATGAGATCTGAAAAATTGATATTGATGACGTAATTTTTGGAAGACGTTAGCGGATAATAGTATTGTGATAGACTTGTGGGACAAGGATTTTAAATGGTGTTTTGATACAGAGTGAATATTGCATATTGGAGGAATGCAAATGGTGAAATTTCTTAAAGGAATGATAATGGAATGTTTCCAAGTTTCAAGGGAAGAAGAGTTATCAAGTATGGATTAATAAGCTGAATTGTCAAATTTGACTTCTGGAGAGAAATATTATGAGGTTAGAGTTGAAGGTTATAAAATGTATTTTTGTGGTATCATGAGCTTGATGATATTTTACAGTCAAGAGAAGTACTTGGATTATAGGTATGTGTTGGCTTTTAGTCCAATGGTTAAGCCTACAACCATTCGGCTTATAGTTGCATTAACTTTTCAGTTCAAGTGGCAACTCAGACAATTAGATGTCAAAAATGCCTTCTTACATGGCATTTTACAGGAAGAAGTTTACATGGAGCAACCTCCAGGTTTTCGAAACTCCAAATATACATCCAATTATGTTTGCAGACTACAAAAATCATTCTATGGGTTTAAACAAGCTCCAAGAGCATGGAATGAAAGGTTCACTACCTTTTTACCGGGCTGGGGCTTCAAATATTCTCAAGCTGGTACATCCTTGTTTGTTCAACACTCTTCACATGCCATTGTAATCTTGCTTCTCTATGTTGATGATGTGATTCTAACTGGTAGTCTATCTCAGTTGATATCCGAAGTGATTAAAGAACTCACTAGAGAGTTTGAAATGAAAGATTTGGGCAATTTGCATTATTTTTTGGGTCGGCAAATAAGCTACATATCAGAAAACTTGTTTGTGTCATAGTCAAAATATGTGAATGAGTTACTTGACAAAGTTGATTTATAGAATTGTAAACCATGTGCTACTCCATGCCTCCCATATCACAGGTTACTTAAGGATGATGGCAAGCCATACCATAGTCCTGATCATATAGATGAGTAGTTGAAGCCCTACAATACCTCACATTCACAAGGCCTCAAATAGCTTCCTCAGTGAATCAAGCCTATCAATTTATGAATAACCCTATGAAGGCGAAAGCTATAATATTTGAGGCCTTAAATATATGAATCCACTTTTTCAAATAGATAGGTACATGTATCTAATCTAATTGGAAATGCAGTTCTAGACAATTTCCCTTGGATACAAGGAACACAAACATTATGTTTATTATCTATACAAACTGTAATACTAGACTTTTGTAAGAAGGCATGATTTCCTGTGTACGGTGTCCCAATCTTTGATGCCAAATCTCAGTCTTTATAGCTTTTCCCAAATATCTTGCTAGACTACATGTAATAGATTGCATTCCTTTTCCCGGTTGAACCACAAGAATTTGAAATAATTCTTCAAGCTTACTCTTTCCTTGATACACTATTTCCTTTGTCCTCTTGTTCTGCACAAAGAATTCAGATTCATCACATATAAACTAGCTCTTATTGTCAGCACAAAGTTGTTTCACAAATAATAAACTCCTAGCAATATGAGGAACATGTAATACTTTGTTGAGAATAAGAGAATGGTTATTGGTTTGTAAAGTAGTTGAACCAATGTTATGTATTGATAAACCTGTACCATTTCTAATGGTTATTTTCTCATAACCCCTCAAAAGGTGTAACTTGAGTCAAAGCATTGATGTCAGCAGTTATATGATGAGATGCACCTAAATCAACAATCCAAGTATCTTGAGGATAGGGGCCTAGTTGTAGTGCCACTACAACCAAGAAAACTCCCACCTCACCCAAATTTGATTCCCCCCCCCCCCCCCCACCCCCAAATTGAACTAATGAAAAAAAAAAAAAACACAATCCAAGTATCTTGTTGAATGAACTGTGTAGTCTATTAAGCATTCATAGCAGGCAATAATGGTGGTGGCGGCTAACCTTGAAATGAATAATTGCTTCTCTGATAACAATCAAGAGCTAATTGTCCCCTTATTCCACAAATTTGGCACTCAACAACAAAGCTTGAATTAGAAGAGTTACTATTTCTATGGTAACAATTAGCTGCAGTGTGCCCCATTTTGTTACATATTTGACACTCTATCACAACATTATATTTGTATCACCAGACCAAGAAATGTTACCATTTTGTCTTGAATTGCTTGAGCCATATCCTCTTCCCATTAAGCTATTGTTGTTCCTGTAATTATTTCCCCTATATTGATTGACATTTGATCCTCTAGCCCCAAACTGATTCAGCAGTTAGTTGTTCCCTAATACTTTTCAACATCAAAAGATACTTATCAATTGTATCTGTTCCTTTATGAATCGCGTGCAACTCTGTTTTGTGATGCTTCATGAGTAGTCCTACAAAATTGGTTGATGCTTCATGAGTAGTCCTACAACCAAGAACATACTCCATTGCCTCATTAGTTAAGGTAGCAAGTAACAAACTCAGTAGTGCTATATTTGTAGATTCCCAATCCATAAAAGCGTAACCCCAGCTTCCACACTAAAAACATACTTTGATGGACACACAGTTGTACCATCGAAATGACCAAACAATTTGTGCCCTCTTAAAATAGATTGAAATTGAAATGCCCATTTGGCAAAATTATCATCTCTTAGCTTTAGGGTAAACATACCCAAAACTCCATCAACTTTAAAGTTTGAAGTACTCATGATTATCTTCAAAAACAAACAACTAAACACCAAGTCGAATTATACTCAGAGATTGACACACTGATTGGAAATAACCACGGAAGAATGATACTTTCCTGAACAAACAGTTTCTTGACTTATAAAGAATGACGCTTTCTTGAAAGATTAACACTTACTTGAATTCGTGAAAGAATACCACTTTCACAAGAATGATACCTGGATACTGTTGTTGCCATCCATGTCTTCGGATCACCCCGAAAATTTGCTAGCTTTGTCTTTGTTCTTTTACATTTTATTTGACTAAAGTTTAACCATTCACCAAACATGCATAAGCTAGTTAGTGATCACACATTATTAAGCCTATTTTTATTTCTGCACCTTTGTCACAAAATGACTTTGTTTTATAACTATTCTACTTATTCTCCCTACGAGCGTCTGAATACTAATTAATGGTAATACCCTGAAAACAAAACAATTTCATTGTTCGAGGCTCTCAAGTGTCAAATTGAAGTACAAACTAGATTTGCAAGAACAGCTTGCGGTGTGTTGCTTTGCTATTGTTTACCTAAACCCGAACTTAGTAGCCAAATAATATTCTAGCTTTCTCTTCTGAGAATGTGAAAGTTGAAGTCCCACGCAAAGGTTTAATAAACCTTGCAATGACTTCTTTGGAGGGTGGTAGGATTTTAAGCACACCACAAAGTAGCACACAAATATCCTATTAATTTTCCTTATTAACACTAGGATTTGTCAATTGTAGCATATGAAAATAAGGGTCTTTCCCGCAGAAGATTGTTTTATCTAACTACTTAAAATGTCACAAAAACTGGTTGCTGTCCCTACTGACCAACCACCAAAAAATAATTATTAGACTGACTTACACTGGTCTAAAGTCTATGAAATTTTATATGCAAATACTAGACACACAGTACGACAGTCTCACAAATATTTGAGATTTTTGGAGTTGATTTTCTATTTAAATTAAATCGTACAAAAACAATACAGAAACAGATTTTGAGTAGATCACAAGTTTGAGAAAAACGAGTTAGGGGAATTGTTATCCACCACCAAATAATCATGCAAACATGTTATGTTTCATTCAAATTCCTTTTATTTCTGGATGAAGATGCTCAAGTTGGCTCAATGTTAGAACACAACCTATTACTTTTTCTTACGTAGTATGTTAAGAGAATGGCGTTTTCAACTTAACGTAGTCCCTAGCATGCAATCTAGAATGGCGTGTTCATAGATTTAACAAGTAGAAATCATTAAGAACGAAAAGAGTTTGAGTCATCACAAGGCATGGTAAGTACTGGCATTGTCTTACTTATCCTAGAAATTTGTTCACATGTTAATCACAATTAACAAGTACTACTCTAGAACATATGTAGGTCCTCATTCAACAAGGGCAGGCATACATATATTCATAGCATTTGAATCCTAAATATGCTTACTAAGTATGCATCCATAGAAAACATATAAAGAATTCATCACTGACATAAGTAGTAAACAAATTTTCATCCATTCATAAAAGCAATTCAATGAAATGTCATAACAAACTTGCAATCATATTTGGAGCTTCAAAACAGCCCCTAACTACTTAAAATTTAGTTACACATAATTCTCAAATTAAACCAAAAGTAAAACATGGGTTTGAGAAGATAAAACCAAGAAAAATAGAGTGAAGCCTCTTCTTCTCTCCTTCTGCGCCCTCTGCTTCTGTCCGTCAATCTCTGCCTAACCCCTGCCTTCCTCTCTCTGTTTCTCGTCTTCTCCGCCAGCCAGTCCGAGTCCTCTCCTTCTTTATTCCTCTCCTTTTCTGCTGTCCGTGTCAGCCTCTCACTCCCATTTATTTCTTTTCTTTTATTTTCTTTTCAGCTCATTTTCTTTGAAATTGATCCTAAAATAAAATTAACTGTACATTAACACAAGGTAAGGTAAAATGCCACAACTTTAACACAAAAACATCACAAAGACTTTAGAAATGTGATAGGAGCATATTTATGCGACTTAGTTAGCTTGTTCTTAACACAAAAACATCACAAAGACTCTAGAATATCTGATTTCCTCGCCTTGCAAGGCATTCTAGAAGGCTCATCTCTAAACCCTAACCCAAGCCGCACCTTAGGCCTTATTCCCACTAAAAATCTGATTGTTTTAACCTAATTTCTGGTGGATTTGGGCTTCTAGAAACCCTAATTTGATTACCCTAGGGTTTTGGATGCCTATATATACTCATTATAACCCCTAGATCAGATACCACCCCCTCCATAATTCAGAAATTCGTCCAACACATTCAGTCCCCTTTGCCGCAGCCTTCCTTCACCAATCTGCCATATTTCCACACTTTGCCGCAACCCCCATGTCCCCAAAACACTACCATATCATCCCTTACCTACTCATCCATCCAAATAACCCCTAGAACCTGTCTCTAGTCCTTGTGCCGCAGCCAAGAGGAGGAGAGAAAGCTTGGGACGTTCACGCCATTCAATTGAGGAATGCTGGAACGTTTTAGGTGTTGTCTTTCCTTTGATTTCCATGTTTAATTTTGATACTCTTTGTGTTGTGAGTATGAGGAACTAAACCCCCCTTGGCTAGGGGGGAATTCGAAACCATGTTTATGCTTGCTATATGAATTGATTACCTCTAATTGTGTTTCATAAGTTGTGATTTCAATTTATTTATCTTTATGAACTATAACTGATTTGTGTATGTTTGTTGAGAATGCACGCTTAATTTTCATGCATAAATTGAATGCTAGGATATAAGGGAATTTCACCTAATCGTTATGAACTTATATTCGCAAGTGGTAAAGGTTGTTGATCACAATCGTGTTAAGTAAATTCTTGGCATGAGTTTCATGCAATTCATAGTAACATGTGCCTCGTCAATGCTTATGGTTTTCATAGTACTTAATGATTCTTGCTTGTATCTCTATTATGCAATTCATGTGGGGAACTTGTAGGGAATGTTTGGGTTGTCATATGAAATCATTCAATCTAATAACTTTAGGAAAATCTGAAAGTTAACTAGTGCAATTCACGGTTAATTTGGGGCGTTGAGAATTCATAAGTTATTGAAATACAATTAGAAATCGTTTTGTAAGCAAGTATAACATGTGTGGAGAAGAACCCCTTAGCTAGCTATCCATCCTTTTCATCCAAAAACGTTTTACAATCTGTTTTGTTTTAAAGTTTCTGTTTTGTTTTCAATTTTCGTCCAAAACAAATCCCCCTTTATTTTGAAGTCTTAGATTAGTTAGAAGATGTTTTGATTTGTGTTTCTAAGTGTTTTGATTCAAGTTTTCACCCAAATTCGTCCAAGTTCTTGTTAGGTTCTCAAAACTGCCCAGAAAGTGGTTTTTAGGCAGTTTTGAGTCATTAGGTTGCTGTTTTGAGTTTTAGGTTTGTTTAAGTGTTTTAACCTTTAGTTTTGCATTCTTTGAGTCTAGTTTAGTGTTTTAACTTTGTTTTTGAGTTTTTAAGTCAGTTTCCAAGTGTTTAGCAATCCCTCCTAATCCCCGGTCCAGAACGATCCCTACTTACATACTTTACTACAATTTTCAAAAGAGGGTTTAATTTGTGTGCTTATCTATTTCGCATCAAATTTTTGGCACCGTTGCCGGGGATTAGCAATTTTGCTAATCCCTTGGATTGTTTTTGTTTCTTTTATTTTACTTTGCTTCAGATTTTATTTTAGTTCTGACCTATTTTGTTTCTTGTTTCTTAGGTACTAGTTTATGACTAGAAGTTCTCACAAGGTTCGTGAGAACATCTTGGACTTTGACGATGACTTTGAGAGGAATTTGAGAAGAGCTAGAAATCAACAAGAGCCCATTCCCGAACCTGACCTTGAAGAAGAAGTCCTAGAAAAGGAGGAGGAGCCCACGGCACAAGTGGGTGAAGAGGATCAAGGCATGGCGGTGGACAACCGTACACTCAAAGAGCTCTCGGCCTCGGGATTGGATAATGTCGCGCCCTTGTGCATCCAATACCCCACGGCTGCCCAAGGTAAGACGGACGAGTTTGAATTAAAGTCAAGTTTGCTTCATCATATTCCTAAATACCATGGCTTGTCCATGGAAGATCCTAACAAACATTTGAAAGAATTTGAAGTAGTTTGCTCTAGTATGACTCCCGTCAATGTTGACGGAAGTATTTTGAAGATGAAGGCTTTTCCATTCTCTTTGATGGATAAAGCCAAGGATTGGTTATACGAGTTAGCTCCCGGCACTGTCACTTCTTGGGAGAGTATGAAGAGAGCGTTCTTGGAGAAGTTCTTTCCAACTTCTCGCATCATCCTCCTACGCAAAAAAATAAGCGGAATTCAGCAAGAAGAAGGTGAGTCTTTTCCTACATATTATGAACGATTTAAATCACTTGTTGCTTCTTGTCCACAGCATCAGATGAAGGAGGAGTTGCTTTTGCAGTACTTCTACGAGGGTCTCCTACCTCTAGGACGTCAAATGCTTGATGCTTCGGCGGGGGGAGCATTGGTGGACAAAACACCCATGGCTGCCAAGATCTTGATCTCTAATCGAGCGTTGAACGCTCAACAATATGATGGAGTAGGCCAAAGGGGACCCCCACGGCACCAAGTACATGAGGTAAGTACAAATTCCGATCTTCACTCACAATTGGCTAATCTTACTTCTCTTGTGTCTCAGATGGCCGAGGGCATGAAAATGCAAGGACCAATTGTATGTGGCGTATGTTCCATCCAAGGACATGTCTCTGAAAAGTGTCCACAGTTGATTGAAAACGGTGGATGGGAAAGCGCCCATGCAATTGGGTTTCAAGGGCAAAACCAACCAAGGAACGATCCATATTCAAACACATATAATCCCGGTTGGAGAAACCACCCAAATTTCAAGTGGAGGGAGCCCCAACAACCTCAAAACCAAGGAGGCTTTAGGCAACAACCCCCGGGGTTCTTTCCCAAAACCTACGGCCCACCCCAAAATCAAGCCCAATCCGGCCCAAGTGCCTCAGGTACGTCTCTTGACAATGATGCACTTCTTAAGATACTAACTAAGTTGTCTAATGGGCAGGAAGATCAAGCTAAGGCTATGCAAAACCAAGACAAAAGGGTGGATCAACTTGACAAAACAAATTGGGCAGATTGCCGAGTTTGTAGGTAAGTTTCGAGATCCCGGACAACTCCCTAGTTCCACCATTCCAAATCCGAATGGAGGTTTTGAAAGTGCAAAGGCAATACTTTTGAGAAGTCGTAAGGAAGTTGGGGCAGGTTCTTCATCAAAAATAAGTCCCAAAAGTGATGTAAATGTGCAAATTGAAGAGGAGGAATCAAGCATGCCCACGGCAAAGGTGGTTCCACCTTTGCCGCAAGCTCCTAATGCCCCAAATTTGTCCAATTCATCCAACAAGGGTAAGAATGTGTCAAATTCGGTTCATACTAATGTTTTTCCTTCGAATGTTCCTTTTCCTAGTAGGTTTATGCAAATGAAGAAGGAGGAAGCCGAAAAGGACATCCTTGAGACATTTAGGAAAGTTCAAGTAAACATACCTTTGTTGGATGCAATCAAACAAGTCCCGAGGTATGCGAAGTTCTTGAAGGAGTTGTGTACCACTAGGAAGAGGATGTCGACTAAGGAAGTGGTAAAGGTAGGTGAGAATGTGTCTGCCATCTTGCAACGCAAACTACCTCCCAAATGCAAAGATCCGGGTAGTCTTACCATTCCTTGTGTCATTGGTAACACTAGATTTGAATCTGCCATGCTTGATTTAGGTGCCTCTATAAATGTTATGTCATATTCCATTTATGCATCTATGAACTTAGGAGCATTGAAAAATGATGGGGTAATAATACAATTGGCCGATAGATCTAACGCCTATCCAAAGGGAGTTTTGGAAGATGTTCTTGTGCAGGTTAATCATTTAGTCTTCCCAGGGGATTTCTATGTCCTTGAAATGGATGAATCGGACCATGCTCCTTCGCTACCCAGTCTACTTGGAAGGCCATTCATGAAGACGGCCCGGACAAAGATTGATGTGTATAGTGGAACTTTATCCATGAAATTTGATGGGGAAGTTGTTAATTTTAATCTTTATGATTCCATTAAGTACCCTAGTGAGGACCATTCATGTTTCTCTATTGATATAATTGACTCTTTGGCGCAGGGATATCTCGACGATTTGAATGCCGATGCGCTTGAAAAAGTCATTACGAGAGGCATGGAATTCAAAACCAAGTGGGCAGATTCTAGAGTAACCCACGGCATACAAGAATCATCCCATGCTGTGCCCCCTAATGAGGAAATAATTGAAGTTGTGGCTGCCCTTGAGTCCTCACCTAAGCTTGATGGTAAGTATACTAACCGTGAGTCCATTCCCATTTCGACTAACAAATTGCTTCCATCCATAATTCAGGCACCTATCCTTGAACTCAAGCCTTTGCCAAGCCATTTGAAGTACATTTTCTTGGGAGAAAATGAAACACTACCTGCCAGCATTTCCTCCTCCCTCACGGCACAAGAAGAGGAGAAACTAGTGCTGGTGTGAGAATTACTTGACACACAAATTAAACCCTCTTTTTGACAATTGTAGTATAGATGTAAGTAGGATATCGTTCTAGGCCGGGGATTAAGAGGGATTGCTAATCTATTCTAAATTAATTTAAAAATATTAAATAAGACTCAAGGACACAAAACTAGGCTAAAAACTCTAATAACTCGAAACACACTTAGAATGACTCAAATGGTAATGGAAACAATCAATTTAGACACTAGGAACTGAAATGGACGGAAATTGAATTAAAAGACTAACAACAATGAACACTAACTAAATAATATAATTTAATAATGGGGGGGGTTTGGTTTTGACGAGAAGTAAATTAAACTTAAATAAATTACAGAATTGACAAAAGCATGAAATTAAGGTGAAAGGATAGGTGACGGACTAGCTAGAGGGTTCTTCTCCACACATGACACATATGCAACCTAAATTGATTTTCAGTTGTTCTTTCAATAAATTGTGAATGACAATGTTCCAAGTTAATTAGGTCCGCTTAAATTAACTCTTAGATTTCCCTAGATTCATTGGATTGAATGGAATACGCATTACAACCAAATTATTCCTCATCAAAGTCCCTAACTATGGAATACGCATGATAGAGACATTCAACAAAGATCATTAAGTTCAACGGAAATCATAAACATTGACTAGGCATTCATAACTATGGAATACGCATGTTAATCCAGCCTAGAATTCACTTAACACGATTGTGGATAACAACCTTCACTACTTGTGAATATAAGTTCATAACGATTAGGTGAAATTCACTTATATTCTAGCATCAAATTCATGCATGTAAATTAAGTATGCATTCTTAATCGACATACAAAAATAAGTTATCAATCAAGCAGTTAAGCAAATTAAATCACAACTCAGAAATCACAACTGAAGGTAATCAATTCATATTACAAATATATATTCATGGCTTTGAATTAACCTCTAGCCAAAATAAATTTAGTTACACATTATTAAAACAGAAATAAAATATAAGTTTGGAAAGATTTAACCGAGAGAGAAAACAGCTTGCTGCTTCTGTATGTCCGTGCCTTTTCTGATTAAAACTGCCCAAGGCAGCTTTGCTGCTTTCTTCACTGGCACTGTACTTCCCGTGCCTCCCCGCCAGGCTATCTCTCCCTTTTCCTGCACGCTGTCTCTCCCGTCTGTCCTCTTTCCTTATTCTTTCGTTTCTGCTTTCTCTTTTTTCAAAGCTGCTTCTCTCTGCGCCTTGCGTCTATCCTCTCTTCTTTGTTTATGTCGTGTCTTTCTCCCCGCAAGTCCATCCACTGCATTATTCTTTCCACACTGCCTCAGTGCTCTCTTTCCACTCTCCGCACTGTCTCCCGCGCTCCTCTCTCTTTCTTTATTCAATTTCTGTTTTTCTCCTCTGTGTATTCCTTTCCTCATCCACTTCTATTTTTCAATTTTATTCTTTTGTTTCTCCACTCATTCCATGCCATCCACACCTTTCCTTTACAGTCTGCCGTGTCTCTCTCTTCTATTTTCTGTTATGCCTTTCTTCCTTCCATAAAACATGAATCATGATGATGTTTCAAACATCATCATGATTTATCATTATTATTTCTTTTATTAATTTTATTTAAAAGTTGATCTACACAGACAGTTTTGACGAAGTTATTACATAAAATTTCACTTGTTCTATTTTTATTTTCTTTGCATAACAAATCCTATAAACACAAAAATAACGTAAATAGCTCAAAAATATAAGGAACTAACTAAGAAAAGACGAGTGAATTCGAAGTAAAAATATATATAAATATGATCCGATCAAGTGCGTGTCTTGAAGGAATTCAAATCTACCCTAGGTTGGACATTGGCCGACATCAAAGGTATAAGCCCTACTACTTGTATGCATCACATATTTCTTGAGGAGGGGGCCAAACCAACTCGAGAGGCTCAACGCCGTCTCAACCCTCCTATGATGGAAGTTGTGAAAAAGGAGATCATAAAGCTTCTAGATTGTGGGGTTATCTATCCAATCTCGGATAGTAGGTGGGTTTCGCCCGTTCAATGCGTACCAAAGAAATCCGGAGTGACGGTGGTAGCTAATGCCGAGAATGAGCTTGTCCCTCAACGTATTCAAACCGGTTGGAGGGTGTGCATTGACTATAGGAAGCTAAACGCCACCACGAGGAAGGACCACTTCCCATTGCCGTTCATTGACCAAATGCTTGAGAGGTTAGCGGGTTATGCTTTCTATTGTTTTCTTGATGGTTATTCTGGTTATAATCAAATTGTCTGCACCCGAGGACCAAGAAAAAACCACTTTTACATGGCCGTTTGGTACATTTGCATATCGTCGCATGCCTTTTGGTTTATGTAATGCACCTGCTACATTTCAAAGATGCATGATGAGCATATTTTCTGATTATGTAGAAAAGATAATTGAAGTGTTTATGGATGATTTTAGCGTCTTTGGTGATTCGTTTGATAGTTGCTTGCATAATCTAAGTTTGATCTTAAAACGTTGTGTTGAAACTAACCTTGTCCTTAATTGGGAAAAGTGTCATTTTATGGTTAAACAAGGCATCGTTTTAGGTCATATAATCTCTTAAAAGGGTATTGAGGTTGATAAATCTAAAATAAATCTTGTACGTCACTTACCCTCTCCGACTTCGGTTAGAAAGGTTCGTTCGTTTCTTGGCCATGCAGGATTTTATCGTAGGTTTATCAAAGATTTCTCGAAGATAGCACAACCTCTTTGCCGACTCCTACAAAAAGAAGTGGCGTTTGAATTCACCAAGGAGTGCAAAGCATCATTAAATCAACTCAAGGAGTTGTTGACCACGGCACCCATCATTGTGCCACCGGATTGGAGCCTACCTTTCGAGCTTATGTGCGATGCATCCGACTACGCGTTAGGAGCTGTTTTGGGACAAAGGAAGGAAAAGAAGCAGCATGTCATCTATTGTGCCTCACGGACGTTGAATGATGCACAATTGAACTATTCCACTACGGAAAAAGAACTTCTTGCTGTTGTTTTTGCTTTAGATAAGTTTAGATCATATCTAATTGGTACTAAAGTAATTGTTTTCACTGACCATGCAGCGTTGAAGTACTTACTCACCAAAAAGGAGGCCAAGCCACGGCTAATTCGTTGGATTTTGCTACTTCAAGAGTTCGACATCGAGATTCGTGACAAGAAAGGAAGCGAGAACGTAGTGGCTGACCACCTAAGCCGAATGGTGCATAATGAGGAGTCTTTGCCGATTTTGGAGACATTCCCCGATGAACAATTGCTATCCATAAAGGTTAGTGAACCTTGGTATGCTGATTTGGTGAACTTTTTGGTGACAAAACGAATTCCAAGCACTTACACTAGGCACCAACGTGATAAACTTAGGCATGATGCACGGTTTTATGTGTGGGATGATCCGTATTTGTGGAAATTTTGCCCGAATCAAATTGTTTGTCGTTGTGTGCATGATTCTGAATTTCGTTCAATTTTAAGTTTTTGTCACACATATGCATGTGGTGGGCACTATGGCACACAAAGAACTGCACTTAAGATGTTACAATGTGGATTTTATTGGCCTAGTATTTTTAAGGATGCTAGAACTTTTTGCTTAACATGTGATAAATGCCAACGAATGGGTAACATAGGTGCTAAGGACCAAATGCCGCAGGTTTCTATCCTAAATGTTGAAATTTTTTATGTTTGGGGTATTGATTTTATGGGTCCTTTTCCTTCTTCGTATGGTTTTACATATATTTTTCTTGCGGTTGATTATGTGTCGAAGTGGGTGGAAGCAAAGGCCATCCGGACTAATGATTCTAAAGTGGTTGCAGATTTTATTAGAACTAACATTTTTGCAAGGTTTGGCATGCCACGAGTGATCATTAGTGATGGAGGGTCACACTTTTGCAACCAGACCATTAAGGCATTATTGAAGAAATACAATGTCAATCATAAGGTTTCTACGCCTTATCATCCTCAAACTAATGGGCAAATCGAGGTTTCCAACCGTGAGATCAAGCAAATCCTAGAGAAGACCGTTGGGCCAACGAGGAAGGATTGGAGTATACGACTTGATGATGCACTTTGGGCGTATCGTACGGCGTACAAAACACCCATTGGAATGTCACCCTTTCGGCTTGTCTATGGCAAGTCGTGTCATCTCCCCGTTGAGTTGGAGCACAAAGCTCATTGGGCCGTCAAGAAGTTCAACATGCACCTAGATGAAGCGGGGGGCATAGGAAATTTCAATTGAATGAGCTTGATGAGATACAGCATGAGGCATATGAGAATGCTAGCATTTACAAGGAAAAGACCAAGGCATTCCATGATAAGATGATTAGAGGCAAAACATTGGCAATTGGGCAGAAAGTGCTCTTGTTCAATTCCCGTTTACGTTTGTTTCCCGGTAAGTTACGTTCCAAGTGGATTGGACCTTTTGTTATTACTAATGTTTTTGTTCATGGTGCAGTCCAAATCCAAAGCTTGAAAACGGGACATGAGTTCAAGGTGAACGGGCATCGTTTGAAGCCGTACTACGAGCATTTTGAGGAGCATGTCGTGGATGACATCCCCTTGCATGCCGTGGGCTCCATTGAGGAATGACTGAGCTCTTCGTCCGGCTGTACGACGTTAAAGCAAGCGCTACTTGGGAGGCAACCCATGCATGCAACAAAGGAAGACCTAGAGAGCACTCCAATTCCAGATTTGCGTTCCTTAACCCGTCTCTTTGTTGATTATTTCGTTATGCCATGCTTATTGTGTTAGTTACTGTTTTGTTATTTGTTTGTTATTTGTGTTAGTTTATGCTTGAAACATTGAGGACAATGTTTGATTTAAGTGTGGGGGGGGGGGGGGTAACTAAGTGTTTTAGATGCAAATTCGTGGGATTTTATCACCCTTAACTTGGAGACTTGTTCCTTGCTGTTTTTAAGTGTTTTTGAGCAGTTTTGGTGTGTTTTAGTTAGACCTGGCATTCGTGTCGTGTTTTCCGTGTTCGTATCGTTTTCGTGTCATACCCGATATCTTAACGGGTCGTGTCGTGTAACACCCGTTAAAATAAACGGGTAAATTGACCCGACCCGAAATCGACCCGATAATATTAACAGGTAATATGACCCGACCCGTTACCCGTTAAGGAAAATATATTTTAAACCAATAAATAATCAAATGAAAAACATAATACTAAATAAGTATATACATTCCATATTATCACATCCAAAACATAAAAACACAATTTTGTTTTAAGTATATTTTCGCTTACCTAAAGTCTTTAATAGTTTTTTAATTAATGTAGAAGTGTAAAAAAAATATAGAAAAAATATATAAACACTCATAATGACAAGATTTTTTCAACGATCCAACCGTCATACTTATTTGTACACATTCCAAGATTGCATACGTAAAAAATTGTAAAAAAACAAACATTCAAATATTACGTAACGAAACAAAAGTTATCGACGGTTATAAACGAAAAATCACAATTTAACGGTTATTTTAGCTCCGATTTTGATGATTTTTTTACAAATACACTCCTCGACCCTATAAGAATGTAATGAATAAATTTGATCTTTAATTTAAAGTATTTACATTAGTAGATACCACAAAAACTTATTTTATACTTAATAGAAGTCTAATATTAACTTTAAGTGTTTGTTTAATCTATTGTTTTGACGCAATATGCATTCTACGAAACTTTTTTCAACGATCCAACCATCAAACTTATTTGTACACATTCCGAGATCGCATACATAAAAAATCTTAAACAAAAAACATTCAGAGATTACGTAACGGAACAAAAGTTTTCGACGGTTATACACAAAAAATCACAATTTAACGGTTATTTTAGCTCCGATTTTGATGATTTTTTTACAGATACACTCCTCAACCCTATAAGAATGTAATGAATAAATTTGATCTTTAATTTAAAGTATTTACACTAGTATATACCACAAAAACTTATTTTATACTTAATAGAAGTATAATATTAACTCTAAGTGTTTGTTTAATCTACTGTTTTGACGCAATATGCATTCTATGAAACTTTTTTCAACGATCCAACCGTCAAACTTATTTGTACACATTCCGAGATCGCATACATAAAAAATCGTAAAAAAACAAACATTCAGAGATTACGTAACGGAACAAAAGTTTTCGACGGTTATAAACGAAAAATCACAATTTAACGGTTATTTAAGCTCCGATTTTGATGATTTTTTACAGATACACTCCTCGACCCTATAAGAATGTAATGAATAAATTTGATCTTTAATTTAAAGTATTTACACTAGTAGATACCACAAAAACTTATTTTATACTTAATAGAAGTATAATATTAACTCTAAGTGTTTGTTTAATCTACTGTTTTGACGCAATATGCATTCTACGAAACTTTTTTCAACGATCCAACCGTCAAACTTATTTGTACACATTCCGAGATCGCATACATAAAAAATCTCAAAAAAAAAACATTCAGAGATTACATAACGGAACAAAAGTTTTCGACGGTTATAAACGAAAAATCACAATTTAACGGTTATTTAAGCTCCGATTTTGATGATTTTTTACAGATACACTCCTCGACCCTATAAGAATGTAATGAATAAATTTGATCTTTAATTTAAAGTATTTACACTAGTAGATACCACAAAAACTTATTTTATACTTAATAGAAGTATAATATTAACTCTAAGTGTTTGTTTAATCTACTGTTTTGACGCAATATGCATTCTACGAAACTTTTTTCAACGATCCAACCGTCAAACTTATTTGTACACATTCTGAGATCGCATACATAAAAAATCGTAAAAAACAAACATTCAGAGATTACGTAACGGAACAAAAGTTTTCGACGGTTATAAACGAAAAATCACAATTTAACGGTTATTTTAGCTCCGATTTTGATGATTTTTTACAGATACACTCCTCGACCCTATAAGAATGTAATGAATAAATTTGATCTTTAATTTAAAGTATTTACACTAATGGATACCACAAAATCTTTTTTTATACTTAATAGAAGTATAATATTAACCTTAGGTGTTTGTTTAATCTACTATTTTGACGCAATATGAATTCTACAAAACTTTTTTTAACGATCCAACCGTCAAATTTATTTGTACACATTCCAAGATTTCATACATAAAAAATCGTAAAAAACAAACATTCAGAGATTACGTAACGAAACAAAAGTTATCAACGGTTATAAACAAAAAATCACAATTTAACGGTTATTTTAGCTCCGATTTTAATGATTTTTTACAGATACACTCCTCGACCCTATATGAATGTAATGAATAAATTTGATCTTTAATTTAAAGTATTTACACTAGTGGATACCACAAAAACTTATTTTATACTTAATAGAAGTATAATATTAACTCTAAGTGTTTGTTTAATCTACCGTTTTGATGCAATATGCATTCTACGAAACTTTTTTCAACGATCCAACCGTCAAACTTATTTGTACACTTTCCGAGATTGCAAACGTAAAAAATTGTAAAAAACAAACATTCAGAGATTACGTAACGGAACAAAAGTTTTCGACGGTTATAAACGAAAAATCACAATTTAACGTTTATTTTAGCTCCGATTTTGATGATTTTGTACATATACACTCCTCGACCGTATAAGAATGTAATGAATAAATTTGATCTTTAATTTAAAGTATTTACATTTTTTATATATGAGTGATTTTATATATATTTTTTTACATTTTTTACACTTCTACAATAATTATTATTAATTTTATTAATTTTTCCCTCAAATAAAAACCATTATTCATGAGGGTTTGAAGGATTTTAAAAATCTAAACGATAATATAAGTGTAACAATTATCTATTCGTGAAGGAATAATGATAAATCACGAGTGTTTATATATTATTTCACATTTTTCATACTTGTATGTATGTCTTCTTAGTTCTTGCATATACAAATACTATACTAGTATATTTTAATTTTGGACAAGAATATGTTATGTAAAATTTATCCTAGTAATGATAATAAGGAACTCTCATAATAAAAATAAATAATGACTAAAACTTTTTTTTATTTTTTTATATAGAACAATAATACAAAACTATATATTTAATGTAGAATATATTGTATATATTAATATGACTATTGTATTTTATTATAAATCTTTTAGTAATTAAACTTTAAAATTATTAAAATAATTTTTTTCTTAACGGGTCGAAACGGGTTACCCACGTGTTACCCGCGTGTATACCTGTTAAGAACCCGTTATTAACGGGTTCTTAACGGGTCACCCGATAGTGACCCGATAAGTTATCGTGTTGACCTGAAACCCGTTATTTTCGTGTCGTTTTCGTGTCGTGTCACCGTGTCGTGTCAAAAACTGCCAGGTCTAGTTTTAGTGTGTTTTGATGCAAAAATCCGAAAATCACATAAAAATTTGAAAAATTTGTTTAAAAAACCCAAAAAGAGTTGTTTTTGTGTGTTTGTTTGTGTCTTAGGGTACCTTCCAACACAATGATGAGGATTCGGTTTGTAATTACATGGCTGTTAAAGAGAGTGATTAACATGGATGAAAGTTTGATTTACTCTTTGTTTATGCTTGGTTGTGGTTATAACTTATGAATTCACATGCAATCATAAAAGAAAAAAAATCAGTTTTTGTAACATGCTTGAAGGAAGGAACTCAAACTAACGCTACAACCTTGTGAGACTTGAGCCTAAACATTATTTGGAGAGTTAAAATCTGTGCATTCTTTGTTTTCTAAGTCGTTGCATGATCTCAGTATTCCTTGCTTGGTTACTATTTAGAGGCGTTTCATCATTTAGTTCCAAATGCTAGAACTCATGCCCATTTCATTCAAAGCATGTTATTGATTTGCATAACACATATTCAAGATGAAGTTGTGTAGTGACCACCACCTTAGCCAAATGCCGTGTGCCCTATGGCATTATGTTTTGTAGGTTTTTAACCCCGTTGAGCCTTGTTAGCCTTCATTCTTTGTTAACCCACATTACCCTCACCTAGCCTAGATCAGGACTATCCATACCCTTGTTCTTGAAGCATAGTAAAGCATGATTCAAATTGAATTCCTTTTTATTTATGTTGGTAGAAAACAAGTGTGGGGGAAGTGTTTTTCATGAGGAATTGTGTGCCATAGGCACGGCAAAGAAAAGAAAAGAAAAAAAAATTCGTGGAAAAAGAAAAAATTGAAGAAAAAAGGATGAAAAGTTGAAAAAACAGTTGAAAATTTGAGAAAAAGAGTTCCAAAGTATTGTTTGTTGAAGTAAGGGTCCAAAACAATGAATTCGGCCCTAAGGAGTTGTTTAAGTCTCCCCCTTTGTGTGTTAAAGTTAATTTCTGCAATCTAAGTGAATTCTAAGTCTCAATTTCATTGCTTTGCTTACTAGTGCTTGAAGAACGTTTGTTTTCCCTATCCTTTCTTTGTTAACCAATACCCCAAGCCCTGTTACAACCCTTAACTTCTATCTTGAGTGTTGTGTATTTCAATTTGTGGAGTTTGAAATTGGTATTAGCATATGGTGTCACTGGTTCTCGCATCTAAGTAGTAGCATTCCATTCATGAGATCATATCTATACATGTTCTTAACTCCGGAAATTGCGTTCTTTGTTATACATATATGTGAGCATTCGTTTTTATTTCTACATCAATCTTCTCACATATAACTAGTGTAGGGTGTGTAGTTAGAAAATCTGAGTGAAAATAGAGTGCATATCTTGTAAGGAATTGAGGGAATTCTCTAAGGCATGTTACTATGTTCAAAACATCGTTTTAGTTGGTTAAATGTGAACTAGTAAGTAGTGACTATGATTAAGTATGTGCTTAAGTGTAAAGATGGCTAAAATTTGTGGGGATGATAATTTTTAAACATGTCATGTGCATTGGAAATCCCTGAGGCAATCATTGGAAGGTTTAGGTTGTATTTTACTTGTTGGTTTCATGTTGTTTCTTTTGTGTTGTTTTGTTTTGCTCGAGGACTAGCAAAAGCTAAGTGTGGGGGAATTTGATAGGGGCATATTTATGCGACTTAGTTGGCTTGTTCTTAAGCATTTATTTTGTTTTTCTTTAGTTATTTTAGTGTTTAAAGTCATTTTCGTGCAATTTCAGGTTTAGAGACAAAGTATGCAAAGAAGTGCAAAAGGGAGTATTTTAGAGCAAAATTGAGCTGGAATGGAGTGTATGCTAATGGAGCACAAGGAATGGACGAGTTTGAAGGTCAAAGGATCTTAAGAAATGAAGAAATGAAAGTGAAGAACAAAGAATTCAGATTTGGAAACCAAAGTTTCTAAAGTTGGAAGTTTCTATTCTTGGAGGTTTCCATTTTCGAGAGTTTTTATTCTTGGCTTTGGGCTTTTAGATGACCTAAACCCTAATTCCTTGTGGACCCTAACCCTAGCCGCACCTAGGCCTCTAGAATATCTGATTTCCTTGCCTTGCAAGGCATTCTAGAAGGCCTATCTCTAAACCCTAACCCAAGCTGCACCTTAGGCCTTATTCCCACTAAAAATCTGATTGTTTTAACCTAATTTCTGGTGGATTTGGGCTTCTAGAAACCCTAATTTGATTACCCTAGGGTTTTGGATGCCTATATATACTCATTATAACCCCTAGATCAGATACCACCCCCTCCATAATTCAGAAATTCGTCCAACACATTCAGTCCCCTTTGTCGCAGCCTTCCTTCACCAATCTGCCATATTTCCACACTTTGCCGCAACCCCCATGTCCCCAAAACACTACCATATCATCATTTACCTACTCATCCATCCAAATAACCCCTAGAACCTGTCTCTAGTCCTTGTGCCGCAGCCAAGAGGAGGAGAGAAAGCTTGGGACGTTCACGCCATTCAATTGAGGGTTGCTGGAACGTTTTAGGTGTTGTCTTTCCTTTGATTTCCATGTTTAATTTTGATACTCTTTGTGTTGTGAGTATGAGGAACTAAACCCCCCTTGGCTAGGGGGAATTCGAAACCATGTTTATGCTTGCTATATGAATTGATTACCTCTAATTGTGTTTCATAAGTTGTGATTTCAATTTATTTATCTTTATGAACTATAACTGATTTGTGTATGTTTGTTGAGAGTGCACGCTTAATTTTCATGCATAAATTGAATGCTAGGATATAAGGGAATTTCACCTAATCGTTATGAACTTATATTCGCAAGTGGTAAAGGTTGTTGATCACAATCGTGTTAAGTAAATTCTTGGCATGAGTTTCATGCAATTCATAGTAACAAGTGCCTCGTCAATGCTTGTGGTTTTCGTAGTACTTAATGATTCTTGCTTGTATCTCTATTATCCAATTCATGTGGGGAACTTGTAGGGAATGTTTGGGTTGTCATATGCAATCATTCAATCTAATAACTTTAGGAAAATCTGAAAGTTAACTAGTGTAATTCACGGTTAATTTGGGGCGTTGAGAATTCGTAAGTTATTGAAATACAATTAGAAATCGTTTTGTAAGCAAGTATAACATGTGTGGAGAAGAACCCCTTAGCTAGCTATCCATCCTTTTCATCCAAAAACGTTTTACAATCTGTTTTGTTTTAAAGTTTCTGTTTTGTTTTCAATTTTCGTCCAAAACAAATCCCCCTTTATTTTGAAGTCTTAGATTAGTTAGAAGATGTTTTGATTTGTGTTTCTAAGTGTTTTGATTCAAGTTTTCACCCAAATTCGTCCAAGTTCTTGTTAGGTTCTCAAAACTGCCCAGAAAGTGGTTTTTAGGCAGTTTTGAGTCATTAGGTTGCTGTTTTGAGTTTTAGGTTTGTTTAAGTGTTTTAACCTTTAGTTTTGCATTCTTTGAGTCTAGTTTAGTGTTTTAACTTTGTTTTTGAGTTTTTAAGTCAGTTTCCAAGTATTTAGCAATCCCTTCTAATCCCCGGTCCAGAACGATCCCTACTTACATACTTTACTACAATTTTCAAAAGAGGGTTTAATTTGTGTGCTTATCTATTTCGCATCAAAATGGATGATATAAATGCATGAAATATATGAGTGATCAAATACCCCCAAACTTACATTTTTGCTAGTCCTCTAGCAAAACAAAACACAAAACAAAACCATTTAACTAAGACTAGATTCAACAACTTGGTAGCCAACTTCTCAATTTCGATTTCAGAGATAAGTGTTAATCATGAAACAAACAACCAAGAACTAATCAAGAGATCAAAACATCATCCAATAGTTAACCAAATTTCCTTCAAACAAAAACATTGAAAAGCCATGTGTGAGCTAGCCATGTCAATGCAACTCCAAGCTCCTTTAAATCATCATATGCAAACATGTGAGTTTCTCACAAGACATATGCTCATTCACTTATAAGTTTTGGTTAATGTGTTTCACTCAAGTGATCTCATTGTACATGCCGCCATATGCTTGCTTGTCCAGCTAACTCGCTTATCAATATTTAAGTAATACCTTTGGTTCAATGGGACTTTATTACGGTTGTAATGGGGCTAAAGGTGATAGGCTAATGAAAGAAAGGATATGGAAATCAAAAATTTTGAGAAAGTATACTTTGGTAGTTTTCCAACATCTCAATATCACACCACCTCAAATTGAAAGCAAAATAATAAAACTTCGAGCACCTGTTACTCCCCAAATTTAACTTCAAAAGGAAATTTATACTCTACCAACACATTTTCAACAAATCAACACTCTCCAATTTTCATATATTTCGCTTTTTTTTTTTAATGAAAGAAACAAATCTGCAAAAGCTACATCACCCATCAAATTCACATTTCATTGTAATACACATGCTTCATCCATCTTTCTACATAAATGAAACCCCCAAAAGTACAACCCATGTAATACTTTCTCAAAACAATAAGGAATCGATTTTTGTGTTATGGGCTTGATGAGTAGATTTTATATTATATATTTTACCCTAATCTTAGTATATTTTGGTTAATATTTTAGAAGAATTTTGATACTTTGAATTGTATTTTCAATATAGGACTTTCGACTTCCTCTGGAGCAAAACAGGACCAAATGGACGAATTTTGGAGTAATTCCAGTTGGAGGACGTTCGTGAGTCACTTAGCTTGATCGTATCAAAATTTGGGATTTTTCCACCAAGCGGTGGTTTTCTGGCGATGAAATAGAAAAGCAATGCGCAGTGCTGGAAAGTGACGTTTTTGGGCTTAAATTGCGTTTTTGGAGCCCAAGATGACCTCGGATGGGTTCGTGGCCTTCTGGAAAAGTGTTCAGAATAGTCCAAACATTAAATCCTGCTATATTGGGCCAGTTTTGGAGCAGCTTATGGGCCAAAACGTGGCTGTTCAAATTTTAGACGAATTTTTATCATTTAATTTAGGGTTATGTTTTCTAGGGTTTTGTGTGGTGGCTTGGCAAATATATTGCTGAGCCTTCTACAGTTTTAAGGACACATTATTTTTATGCAATATTGGAGATAGAGAGAAGTGCTAGGGTTTTGAAGATTTTCTACTTGAAGGTGCTTTCAATCCTTTTCTTGAATAATTTTTCTATGATTTCAATTATGAGTATGCGGAACTAATTTCTTTTGCTAGGGCGAAACCTTGAGCCTTAGCATGAATATGTGATTTTTATTTAATTTCTTATGATCGATTGCATGCGTACTTTGAATTGTTAATCACCGGGATAAAAACTATCTAATTGTTTTAATGCCTGATCACCATTAGGATTTTTATTTAATTTCTCATGTTCATATTTGATCCGAACGTCCGGACGGATTGCATGTTAGATATACATTCTATGTTGGAGGTTCCAAGTAGAATATGAATTAGGAAAATCTAACCCTCAAAATGGCATGTGTAGATCATAAGTAATTGGTAAAAATTCAAAGGATTGTTAGGTGATGGTGGAACCCTTTCTTAATTTGATTTCTCTCAAAACTGTTTTCTTTTCTCTCTAGTTCTAATATTGCAGATTGTCTTATCATTAATAGTTAAATTCGTTTTTAATTTAAGTAGGATATAAAATCAATCATCTAAATTTCTACTTTACAATCATTAATTGAAATCTGAATTGTTTCAAATTATTTAATAATCCCTGTGGAGAATGACCTTACAAGATCCGTTTATACTACAATAACCTTGTGATTCTTGCAAGAGGTTTTTATCGCATTCACATAAGCAGTAAAAATCCTATCAAGAAAATGGCGCCGTTGCCGGGAATTATTTAAAATAATCCCTACGAATCAGATTTTCAATTAGTTATTGCTGTTTATACATATAATAAAAAAAATATTTAATTTTCGCATTCATTTAATTTTTACAGATTACAACAGTACAGATATCAGTAATCTGTGCATGTCAGCACCCATTCAACAGTGCAGAAATTGACTCCACTTGATCCAGAGCTTGAGCAGAATTTAAGGAGGAAGCAGAGAGCAAAATTTGCAGCGTCCTCTGCAGGAGACATTTCTGGAATCAGTCTTTACTGGGGACCTGCACAACAAAGAAAAAATGGCTTCCAGAGGCAGGTCTGCCCCTGGGTGAATCACTGACTGCCCATACCACAAATAAACCCAGTTGCATTACATACCCGGCAGTGGAAGAAGGGACTGCATTTGAAATAAAACAGCACATGTTGAATATTCTTCCTACGTTTCATGGGTATCAGATGATCCTAACATGCACATTGCAGAATTTTTAATGGGGTGCAAAAACATTTTGGTGGGGGGATTCACGTCTGAATCTATTAAGCTGCGGTTAATTCCACACTCTAAAAGATCAGGCAAGGAGATGGCTCCTCACACTCCCATCTGGAAGCAATATAACTTGGGCCCAACTCAGTGAATATTTTTTAAACAAGTATTACCCGGCATCTAAGACCCTTGACATGAGAACTCAGATTTTATCTTTTGCCCAAAAGCCAACCGAAGGGTTTCATGAGGCGTGAGAGCGATTTAAAGAGTTGATTAGAAAATGTCCACATTCGGGTATTAACACTTCTGATCAAATGCACATATTTTTTAGAGGGTTGAATATGACTACAAAAACTCTTGTCAACGCTTCATGCCACGTACAAAGACAAAAATGCACAAGAGGCTTGTTTGTTATTTGAAAAAATGGCAGAAGATACTTAGCAGTGGGCAGTTGAGCAGCCACAATCTAGGTCTGTTTTTGAGATGTCAAATGGTTCACCATACGTGTCGGCACAAATTGAAAAAATTGAGAAAAAGCTTGAAAGATTTGACGCAAAATTTGACATGTTATTACAAAGAATTTCAGGTTCACAGGTTGCTGTACAGCAGCCTTTACAAGCTGCTTGCAGCAATTGCGGCGTGGCAAATCATGATTTTTTGAGCTGTCCACATAAAGATATCGGGAGTTTACAGCGGAGCAAGTTAATTCATTTATCAATTTCCAGCGTACCCAATATGACCCGTATTCTAATTTCTACAACCCAGGTTGGAGAGATCATCCTAATCTAAGGTGGGATAAGGAACAACACACTAGCCCTCAATTTCAACAGCAGGTACAGCAACCTGCTGCACCTAAGGCTGCTTGGGAGGTTGCAATTGAAAAATTGGCAAATACTACCACTCAAGAAATTCAAAATTTACATGCAGCAATGAAAAACATGGAAAAACAAATAGGGCAGTTTGCTTTACAGGTTTCAGAAAGAGCCCCGGGTACATTTCCTAGTCAAACAGTACCTAATCCAAGAGGACGAGAAGAATGCAATGCTATACGGACGCTACAGTCTGGCAAAAGTTACAACAACAGACATGAAAATTCTGTTGGGGATTCGCAGGCAGCAGAACTACCCCAAACTAAATTTACAATTTTTGCAGATTCTGAAATTTCTGCAGATTCTGGGCAGTCCCAAGACAGTTCCGAAAATACTGCAGAAGCTTCCACAAAAACTGCAGAACGTGTTTACAAGCCCCCTATGCCGTATCCAGAAAGATTGAAACCTAAAGCTAAAGATCAACAGTTAACAGATTTTATGAAAACTTTGGCTAAAATTCAAATTAATCTGCCACTAATTGATGCCATCAAGAACATTCCGTCTTATGCCAAGTTTTTGAAGGATGTTTGCACAAAGAAAAAGAAGCTTGTTAATTTCGAGAAAGTGATTCTTACAGAACAATGCAGTGCGGTCTTATTTCATAAATTGCCTCCAAAGAAAAAAGATCCGGTAAGTTTTACTATCTCTTGCACCATTGGAAATTGTGATTTTAGTAATGCTTTAATTGACTTAGGTGCTAGTGTGAACTTAATGCCATATTCTATTTTCAAACATCTAGGTGAAGGGAAGCTAAAGCCAACCTCCAGCATTATTCAATTGGCTGACCGTTAAACTACCTACCCTAGAGGAGTCATTGAAGATGTTATTGTGAAGGTTGATGATTTATATTTACCAGCTGATTTTATGGTGTTGGACATGGATGAGGATTTGACAACTCCCATTATTTTGGGCCGCCTATTTCTGGCAACAGCCCGGACGACGTGGAAGCCGGAACATTAACATTCCGGGTTGAAGATCAAACTGTTGTTTTCAAGTTGTTTGAAGCAAGCATACATTCATGTGACAAGCAAGAATGCATGCGTGTTGATGCACTGGATGGTTTACCAAGTCCTAAACTACAGCACCAAAGGGTGCTACATGAAGACCATCCAATTAACACTTTGAAAAAACATGAAAATTTGCCAAGCAGCCCAAATTTTAAGAAAATACACCCCGGTAAAGAAGTGTGGTTATTAAGTTCAGATTTCAAGTCATTTCCAGGGAACCAAGAGTCTCGATGGAAAGGCCCTTTTCTGGTTACTAAAGTTTTTCACAATGGTAATGTGGACATTAAGGCTAAGGGTACAGAGTTCTCATTGAAGGTGACCAAACATCAACTAAAGCCATGCATAGAGAAATTTGGTGTAGGCGAGTCTTTGACTCTGAAGGCAGCAGTGATCTAGCCACCGGACTTCTGCAACGTCTAGCTACAGACTTAAAATAAAACGCTTATTGGGAGGCAACCCAATTTTTCTAAACTCTTCCCTAATTTTAATTTTCGTTTAATTTTCTCTTTAATATAAAAAAAAACATACATAAAAAATTTTAAAAACAATAAAAAAAAAAAAATTTAAAAAAAAATTTTTAAAAAATGAAAGATTGCATATTGATTTTATTTACCCAGTTTATTTGATTTTATTTTAATTTTTTTACGCATATTGGTTAATTGCAGGTTGCGAACGTGGAAAATAAAACGCGACCTATGCTGGAATCCTGCACCCAGCAGCAAGTCTATCGCTCACATCAACATCTACACTATGCTGGAAATTTAAAGCAGTCAACATAAAAAGCCATTCACAGATGCAAGTTTGGGGGTGATTGTTGTAGATCCAGCACATAAACAGAGTTTAGAGCAGTTAATTTTCTGCAGCTCAGTTGTGCGATGCATGGAGGAAGCACAATTAAATCACAGATCCATACACCACAGAATTGAGTACAGCTATTATTACCAGATCTGCAACAATTCCACTTGCAAGGATATGAAATTTTACCACCCAGATTCACCGATCTGGGCTCTTGGAAGCTTGTGCTGTTTGTTTATTGAAGCTAATATTTGTCCACCCTTCTGTTCCTTGGCTATATCATTAATCCGTATACCCCTGCACGAAGAGCACAAATATGAGTACATGCAGGACATCAAATGAACATCTATACATGTCAAAACCGAACTATCCAGATTCGTGAGTTCGCAATCAGATTATTTTTCACCAGATTTATTATTCATGCATTGAAGTTGACTAGTATGTCATTATTCAAGTCTGGGCTGGTTCTTCATTATGTCCTCGAACGGTTCGTGTTCATATGGTCTCCGGTATGTTCTCAGATCAGATCTTGGGCGTACTTCAATTTCTTTCTGGGAGCCCATGTGTTTTAGTTCGCAGTTGTTACCAGTTCAGAGATCCAAGTTATTCAAGTGATTATATGTGTTCAGTTCGTATGGCATCATAAATAAAATGTAGTTGAATATGTAAATGTTGAGTAGTCCAGCAGAAGCAGAAGTACAAGATCGTTACCTTACTTATTTGCAGAGGCCGAGACATTTGTCATTTATGCTGCCTTCAGGAACCACTAGACCGGAAGCTCACAATTTTTGTCTCTCGGTTGTACGCTGGAGTTGAGGGAAAAATTTTCAGTCCCAGTAGGGGTTATTATTCCAGTATCAGATCTTAATCAATCAATCAAAAGGGTTATGGTTTCTACCTAAAAATTTGCAGATCCGTGAGTTTGGAAGCTTTTCGACTTTGTCTTTTCTGTCTCTTGGTGCATCTCGGACACCTACTACGGAGAAAAAAAATCTGTGTAAGCTTCTACGGCGACTTATCACGCAAATATAACTTGCAAAAAAATTTCGCAAGCTAAGAGACATGGATCTTGAACTAGGAAAGAGTGATTACCGGGGCATGTGCAAAATGGTACTCAAATTTCTGATGGCTTGAGGCTTGGGAGACATGATTTTGTGGAGTTGAGATGGCGATTCAGGGTGATGTTGTCTCGGATTCGAAATTATTGGGGGCCTCACACCGATAAAACCACATGCATGTGTTAGTTTTTGTTCCAGTTCTCTAAAACACATAAATCTAAACAGGAAATCCACAAGATTTGAGCAGGGATTTACCTTCCTGCTTATCAGTTTTTCCACTTCCTGTCACCATGGTTGTGTTCGAGAAACACGGAGGTATGTTGATAGCTGGGCTGTTGATTGCAGCATAGCTGCCATATTTAGAGAGGATGAAGATGCAACTGTGGAAAGAAAAAAATTGTGGAAAAAAAAAAAGGTATTTGTCATTTTTTTAGACAAATGGGGTCTGAGACGCCATGATTTAGAGAGAGCAGAGGAATGGGGTTCTAAGGCAATGCGACTAAATGGGACGGAAGAAAAATGGGGTTGAGGAAAATGGGAGGTTTAAATGGAGAGTAAGAGCATTTTCAGATCTACGAGAAAGAGAGAGATATGGACACATGGGATTGATCTTAACCGTTTATTTGGAATCCTAAACTGTTTTGCACGGAGGAACTAAAGAGCCGTTTGGCTCTTGGTTTAATCACACAAAGAGAGCAGGAGGGCTCTGTGCTCGAGGTCAGTCAGAAGAAAAAAAACAATATTACATTTCAAATTGCACGCCAGTTGGATCCTTTCCATTTCCCAGGAATCCAATGTTTGTGTATGGTGTTCGAGGCACCATGTTGGTCAGGCCATGCTGGGCCACGTGATGCCTGCTGGTTTTCAATGAAAGGCTAGGCGTGGCTTTTGTTGGGCCACTCCTTTCTCCACCAGCATGTCGTTTTCAATGCCAGGTTTTGTTCTTTCTTTTCTTTTCATTTTATTATATATATATATATTTCATTTTATTTTCTTCTTTTCGTTTCTTGGTTCTTTTTAGTAATAGTTTTTTTTGTGTGTTTTATTTTATTGTTTTGTTTTTTTTGGGTTCTTTTATTTTAGTTTCCACACCTTGAGGACAAAGTGTGAAATAAGTTTGGGGGTGGGAACGTAAATTTTAGTTTTTTTTTATTGTTGTGTCCGTTTAAAAATTTTCTTTATTCCTAAGTTAATATCCATAGAGTATTTTAAGCGTTAGAACAAATGGACATGGTGAAAGTTAATCTCATATTAGAGTCATTTCTATTTATCGTTGCTTAGACACTAATTCATGAATTATACTTTGAACTTTGCACATCACACCAACATGGTTTGTGGGGAGTGAGATTGAAATACTTGCTTTTAGTCTAAGTTTATTTTTAATTTTTAATTTTTGTTTTAAGTAAAGTCAGTTATTATTGTGAATAAAGTAATAATTGTCTCACCCGAGGTTTTGCTTAGTAACCGGGCCAGTCCTGCCTAATCAGCAGTGATTCTCGCGTCAAACGGTAGAGTTTTGGCATGGGGCAGGGTGGTTAGTTGGTTTCGTAGCCTTTTCAGCTCGGGTTAATAAGTCCTTAGGGGTGTTCTACACCTAGTGCCCTAAAGCCCTAGTGGTTTGGGAGTCATTGACCTAAAGCTCGCTACATGGGTTGGATTGAAAGCTTAAGTGAACTGACATTGCACGACCACTACTGTTACTGAAAAAAAAAAAGTTATATATGAAGAAAAAAAAAAGAGAAAAAAAAAATTTGAAAAAGAAAAAAGAAAGAGAGTTATATTTAAAGTTATTATGTGTGAAATAAATAAGGACGAGAGGTAAGGGTTTTAGTCAAGTCTCCTTAATTATATTGGTTCACTTTACACCAAAGGAAGTTTATGAATTTTTTTCTATTTGATTCTAAATGGCTTAGACTCTGTGGTGGGATTAGTTGGAACTTTTGAAAAGATGTTCTAGTTTTTAAAATTTGCTATGGAAGGCAACTTTGAAGGTGAAAATTTTTGTCAGTTAATTTTAGCTAGTTGTTTAGTTTGTTAAGTTTTTATTTTTGTTTGAGTCTTGTTTTGCTTGAGGACAAGCAAAAAGCTAAGTTTGGGGGTATTTGATGAGTAGATTTTATATTATATATTTTACCCTAATCTTAGTATATTTTGGTTAATATTTTAGAAGAATTTTGATACTTTGAATTGTATTTTCAATATAGGACTTTCGACTTCCTCTGGAGCAAAACAGGACCAAATGGACGAATTTTGGAGTAATTCCAGTTGGAGGACGTTCGTGAGTCACTTAGCTTGATCGTATCAAAATTTGGGATTTTTCCACCAAACGGTGGTTTTCTGGCGATGAAATAAAGAAGCAATGCGCAGTGCTGGAAAATGACGTTTTTGGGCTTAAATTGCGTTTTTGGAGCCCAAGATGACCTCGGATGGGTTCGTGGCCTTCTGGAAAAGTGTTTAGAATAGTCCAAACATTAAATCCAGCTATATTGGGCCAGTTTTGGAGCAGCTTATGGGCCAAAACGTGGCTGTTCAGATTTTAGACGATTTTTTATCATTTAATTTAGGGTTATGTTTTCTAGGGTTTTGTGTGGTGGCTTGGCAAATATATTGCTGAGCCGTCTACAGTTTTAAGGACACATTATTTTTATGCAATATTGGAGATAGAGAGAAGTGCTAGGGTTTTGAAGATTTTCTACTTGAAGGTGCTTTCAATCCTTTTCTTGAATAATTTTTCTATGATTTCAATTATGAGTATGCGGAACTAATTTCTTTTGCTAGGGCGAAACCTTGAGCCTTAGCATGAATATGTGATTTTTTATTTAATTTCTTATGATCGATTGCATGCGTACTTTGAATTGTTAATCACCGGGATATAAACTATCTAATTGTTTTAATGCCTGATCACCATTAGGATCTTTAGAAAAGTAATTTGATGCAATTTTGGTCGGAAGGTTCCCTGAAATTGACGCTGGCTTCTTGTGATTAATAATTGTAATTTCGCTTAGGATGAATATCACGTCTTAAGGATTGCATGGTTTTTCAAAGGATTTTCATAAAGCATAATGAGTCTTTCATGTTCATATTTGATCCGAACGTCCGGACGGGTTGCATGTTAGATATACATTCTATGTTGGAGGTTCCAAGTAGAATATGAATTAGGAAAATCTAACCTTCAAAATGGCATGTGTAGATCATAAGTAATTGGTAAAAATTCATAGGATTGTTAGGTGATGGTGGAACCCTAGTGCTTTCTTAATTTGATTTCTCTCAAAACTGTTTTCTTTTCTCTCTAGTTTTAATATTGCAGATTGTCTTATCATTAATAGTTAAATTCGTTTTTAATTTAAGTAGGTTATAAAATCAATCATCTAAATTTCTACTTTACAATCATTAATTGGAATCTGAATTGTTTCTTATTATTTAATAATCCCTGTGGAGAATGACCTTGCGAGATCCGTTTATACTACAATAACCTTGTGATTCTTGCAAGTAAAATAGGAGGTTTTTATCGCATTCACATAAGCAGTAAAAATCCTATCAGGGCTCAACTCCAATATTGAAGCAAGGTAAAGAGATGTGGCTAACAAAGAAATGGCTTAGTTAAAGGCTCAATGGGCTACTACAGATAAACATAGCATATAAGGTAGGCATGAAAGGCTCAAACGATCCAAAGATGGCCTATGTCACTTCCAAGTTATCACATGAATTGATTAATGAATCGAGTAGTATAAAGCAAGTTCTAGAGATACATGTACAGTGAGATCATACGCACAAGAAGGAATGAGATTGATGCATAATGGTTCAATCATGTATAGGCTCAAAAACTCACAAGGTTTACATAATCTCACATGATTCACATATGAAACGCTAAATCATGCTCTAGTTTCAGATTGACAAGACTAGGCACATTTATTTTTCAAGTTGATTTCTGGAAATCACCGTTAACACAAAGACATCGAAAAGAACTTAGACTTCTTGAAAGTAAGAAGAAAATTAAGATCAAATCTCATCATTGAATTGAGAAGTAGCTACAAACAACAATAAAAATGCAAAAACTCTTTTTTTTGTTGTTTTTTTATTTATTTAATAAATAAACTAACGAAATATATTTCCACCCCCAAACTTAATTATAGCATTGTCCCCAATGATAATGGAAGGAATTTTTGAACAATAAGACATAAAAATGGAATGAAAGAAATATAAAATGAAATAAAGACATAAAGAAAAGGAAAGAACACACCAATTTGTGTAGGCGAATCTCGAACTGGTTTGGACTCCTGAGCGAGGAATATCAGAGTTCCTTGGTTTCAAATCAGACTCATTCTGCTGGGTTGATTTGATTGTGCAGTCTGCATGCTTCTCTGCTTGTTTCTTATGCACGGCAGGCAGGCACGAGGTAGAGGTGTTGATCTGTTTCTTTCTTCAATCTTTCCAAGTGCCCACCTCTTGCTTTCTTTCTCCTAGTCCCTAGCTGAGGATGAATTGGCAAATTGTCTCCACATGCATCGAGGTTTCATTTTCACTTCCCTTATCTGTTCCCTAGGCAGATGTGGTAAACGAAGAGAAAGCATAAAATGATGAAGATGAGTACTCGAGAGCAAGGCTAGGTAAGCAATCAGGAAGGGGTTCTAGGCAGTCGGTTCTAGATCGGAAGATTGATACCAAGTGCTGGCTGATTGCTCTCTTTCTCCTTGTCCTAAAACAACGAAAAAGATAAGGACAGTGAGAAAGCATGATATGAGATACTCTTGCTTTCAACCTTCATGATATGAAATACTTTTGCTTTGGATGGGTTGTTTGCAGAGGTACCCCAAGGAATAAGGAACACTGAGGGACTCGAGAGGGTTTGTTGGAAAGGCATTCTTGAAGATGATGGAAGGTTATGTATGTCTGCCTTGCCATGGAGGGTGAAGGTCGAATTTATAGGAAATAATAACCGGTACTGTTCTTTCACCCTTCTCGGCAACCGTTGGATGATTGAACAGTAAACTTCACGTGCTTTCTACTTTACCAGAAATCGTCGACAGATTACCTGTGGTTTCCGTAAGCTGAGTGTGCATGTGACAAATGCTGACACGTCTGGATAAAGCAGATTCCTCTCTGATTTCTGAGCTTGCCTCTTCGAAATCTGAGCTCCGTCGAGTGCAGAGGGTGCATGTGACGAGTGCAGACAAATCTGGAAAAGAAGATTTGCCGTGGTTTCTGAGCAAGCTCAGCTTTTGAGAAAGCGAACGCCTCTTTGATTTTTTTAGTTGGCCTCTTTGATATCTGGAATTGCCTCTTCGATCTCTGAAATCCCATCGCATGCTGATTTTTATAGAGGTATGCAGGACGTTCAAAGCACACTTGAATTTCTGCCTGTAAAAACTCCCTCTTTGCATTTCTACGATCTTGACTTGTCCGACCTCTTCTTTCTTTAACACCTCTGAAAAATGTCTGGCCCTTCCGACCGTCGTTTTAACTTGAACTTTGGTGAAGAGGCAGCTCCGCCTTCTCCAGACAACATATGGCGCCCATCCTTCATATCCCCTACTAGTCCCCTTACCGTTGGGGATTTGGTGATGAAGAATGATATGACAGCTGCGGTGGTGGCCAGGAACCTTGTCACTCCTAAAGATAACAGACTTCTTGCCAAACGGTCTGATGAGTTGGCTGTTAAGGAATCTTTGGCTCTCAGTGTGCAGTGTGCAGGTTCTGTGTCCAACATGGCCCAACGCCTATTTGCCCGAACCCGTCAAGTTGAATCATTGGCGGCTGAAGTGATGAGTCTCAAGGAGGAGATTAGAGGGCTTAAGCATGAAAATAAACAATTACATAGGCTCGCACATAATTATGCTACAAACATGAAGAGGAAGATTGACCAGATGCAGGAATCTGATGGTCAGATTTTACTTGATCATCAGCAGTTTGTGGGTTTGTTCCAACATCATTTGCCTTCGTCTTCTGGGGCTGTACCGCGTAGTGAAGCTCCGAATGATCAACCTCTGATGCCTCCTCTTTCTGGGGCTCCACCGACAGCTGAAGCTCCGCCGACTACTGAGACTTCTCCTAAGCAACCTTTGTGAAGGCTCCCTTTTGTATTTATATGCTTAATGTTCCTTTCGTTTTTATGAATGTAAAAATACCTTGCAAGAAGTTGTGGTAGAGATTGCAAAATCATTACCTGCATAAAGGAACATAAATAGGACTTAAACACAAAAACCAGAAAACAAGAGAAAAACAGAACAAGAACATTTAAAATTATTCAAAATAAAGATGAAAGATAGAAAGCTTGGGTTGCCTCCAAAGAAGCGCTTTCTTTAACATCTTGCAGCTGGACGATGCCTCCAGTCACACTTCCCTAGGTTCCATGGCATGGAAGTGAACTTCGAATGGAAGGTGATACTTGAAGTGATCCGGCATTTGGACTAAAAACTTCCCCAATTTGCAGTGAAATCAAATGATGACCCCCAAACTATAATTCTGCAATCAACTCCAAGGGTGGACATAACCCAAATTCAAAGAAAAGAAATAATTCAGTTTAGCACGCAAGAAAATTGAAAATGACAGAAAAAAGGCAATGAATATAAATATTGGGTTGCCTCCCAATAAGCGGTTGCTTTTACGTCCGCAGCCAGACGGTACCAAGAGTAATCATCCAAAGGGAACTGGTTCTTGGAGAGGGACAACCTCCACATCATGCTCCGTAAAAGACTCGTAATTTGGCTTGAGTCTATGCCCATTCACTTTGAACATGTATCCGGTCTTTGCACTTTGGATTTCCACTGCACCATGAGTAAAAATATTTGTTATAACAAATGGACCAACCCATCGAGAACGAAGCTTACCTGAAAATAACCGAAGGCGATAATTAAATAGAAGAACTTTCTGTCCAATAACAAAGCTCTTCCTTAAGATCATCTTGTCATGAAATGCCTTTGATTTCTCCTTGTATATTCGACTAGACTCGTATGCATCATTCCGGGTTTCATCTAACTCATTTAATTGAAGCTTCCTTTGCTTTCCGGCAACACTTATGTTCATGTTGTAGGATTTGATCACCCAATAAGCTTTGTGCTCTAACTCTACTGGAAGACGGCATGGTTTCCCATAAATTAACCGAAATGGGGACATTCCAATAGGAGTCTTATAGGCAGTCATATAAGCCCACAATGCATCGTTCAAGTGCATGCTCCAATCCTTCCTACTAGGACTCACAGTTTTCTCCAAAATTTGCTTCACCTCACGATTTGATACTTCACCTTGACCGCTAGTTTGCGGATGATAAGGTGTAGACACCTTATGTGTGACATTGTACTTCCCAAGCAACGCTTCAAATGTTCGATTGCAAAAATGACTCCCTCCATCGCTAATGATTGCTCTAGGTATTCCAAATCTTGCAAAGATGTTACTCTTAATAAAATCTGAAACAACTTTTGAATCATTAGTTTTGGTGGCTTTTGCTTCCACCCATTTAGAAACATAATCCACAGCCAATAAAATGTAAAGAAAACCATTTGAAGATGGAAAAGGTCCCATGAAATCAATGCCCCACACATCAAAGATCTCAACAACCAACATAGGGGTTTGTGGCATTTGATTTCTTGGGCCCAAGTTACTTGTTCGTTGACAACGATCACATGTTGCATAAAACTCGTACGCATCCTTAAACAAACTAGGCCAATAAAAACCACTCTCTAACACCTTCAGGGTTGTCCTCTTTGCTCCAAAATGGCCACCACATGCATAAGAATGACAAAAAGTTAGAATAGATTTAAACTCAGATTCGGGGACACACCTTCTAATCAATTGACCAGTGCAATATTTCCACAAATAAGGATCATCCTACTCGTAGTATTTGGCGGTTTTGACAATCTTATCTTTTTGAGCATGTGTAAAATCATCCGGAATCTTTTTGATGACCTTATAATTGATAATATTTGCATACTAAGGGTCAGTAATCTTTAATGAAAACAGTTGCTCATCTGGAAAACTTTCACGTAAAGGGATGAGATCTTCCTCTGTGTTTGAATGCACAAGTCGGCTAAGATGATCTGCTACAACATTCTCACTCCCTTTCTTATCCTTGATCTCCAAGTCAAACTCTTGAAGCAGAAGTATCCATCGAATGAGTCGTGGTTTTGCATCTTTTTTTGTGAGTAGATACTTCAAAACTACATGGTCAGAAAACACAATAACTTTAGTCCCTATCAGATAAGATCTAAATTTTTCTAAAGCAAATACAACAGCTAGAAGCTCATTCTCTGTTGTTGAATAATTCAACTGTGCATCATTGAGTGTTCGAGATGTATAATAGATGACATGTGGCAATTTGTTGACACGCTGCCCTAGAACTGCACCAACAGCATAGTCTGAAGCATCGCACATTAACTCAAAAGGTAAACTCCAATCTGGTGGCATGATTACAGGAGCCGTGGATAACAACTCCTTAAGCTTATTGAATGCTACCACACATTCTTCATTCATATCAAATGTTACATCCTTTTGAAGTAAACGACACAAGGGTCTAGAAATCATTGAGAAGTCCTTCATAAACCTACGGTAGAAACCTGCATGTCCAAGAAAAGAACGAATCCCCCTGACAGTAGTAGGGATGGGTAAAGAACTAACAAGTTCTACTTTAGATTTATCAACTTTAATTCCCTTTTCAGATATGATATGCCCTAGAACTAATCCATACGAAACCATGAAATGGCATTTTTCCCAATTTAACACTAGATTAGTTTCTTGACTACGTTTTAAAACTAGGGACAGATTATGTAGACATGTATCAAAAGAATCATCATAAACTGAAAAATCATCCATGAACACTTCAATTATTTTCTCAATCATATTAGAAAAGATACTTACTTTGAAATGTGGCAGGGGCGTTGCATAGTCCAAACGGCATCATCCGGTATGCAAATGTGCCAAATGGACATGTGAAAGTCGTATTTTCTTGATCCTCCAGAGCAACTGCAATTTGATTATACCCAGAATAGCCATCAAGAAAACAATAATGAGAATGACCAGTTAGCCTTTCTAACATTTGATCAATGAATGGGACTGGAAAGTGATCATTGCGTGTGGTGCTATTTATCTTTCGATAGTCTGTACAGACTCTCCAACTATTTTGCAAACGTGTAGGCATTAGCTCATTAGCTTCATTCTTAACAACTGTGACTCCAGATCGTTTAGGGACTACTTGAATAGGGCTTACCCACTTGCTATCCGAAATAGGATATATGATGCCAACATCAAGAAGTTTGATAACCTCTTTTTTTACGACTTCCATCATGAGTGGGTTACGGCGTTGAGCTTCCTTAGTTGGTTTTGCACCTCATTCCAGCAGAATCCTATGCATACATGTAGCTGGATTTATACCTTTGATATCTACAATGATCCAAGCTATGGCAGTTTTGTGATCCTTCAGTACCCGGATCAGTTTTTCCCCATCTTCTGTTGAAAGTTGTGACGATATGATGACGGGTAATGTTTCATCCTCTCCCAAAAATGCATACTTCAAATGTTCAGGAATTGGTTTAAGCTCCAATTTAGGTGCCTGAATCACAGAAGGAAGAGTTTTTTCGTTAGAAGTAGGAAGAGAAATAAAATAGGAATCGTCGGCCAGGAAACATCCCCGACGGAAATTCCTACCACGAACATAGTTTTGGCACGCCCAGTGGGATCTCATTTGTGTTGATCTTGCATGTCCAAGAAGAAAAACCATAAACTTTGCAGAAAGAATACGAAGGATGGTTCTTCTCAACTATTACTACCAATGACAAATCAATCGGGAAATCCTTCTTCCCCATCAGGACAAGTGGTGTTAGAAAGCCCATCTTCATCCGGAAAGTCTGAAGGGAAAGGAACTAATGAGGAATTACAAGCTACTATGATACAAGTATTGAGAAGTATGGAAAAAATCTCTTTGGAGACCACGGGGGAAGTCAATAGACTATGTACCTTAACAGGGAATTTACAGAGAAGGCTAGATCTGGAGTTTTCCAATCCAAAAGGCGCTCAAGGGAGTGGGGTGAGCCAGGTTACCATCACAAGTGAGCCAGTCATTCCCCTATTTCCATTGTTAGAAGAAGAAAAGGATAGGGGAAAGAAGAAACCAGTTCTTGAAGGAAGTCTACCCGTGATAGAGCCGATCCTATAGAAAGAGTTTCCTAGCTTCCCATTATTATCATTTAATAACCGGAAGCAAAGCGAGCAGGAAAGGACAATGTATGGGATGCCCGTAACAACAGGGGAGTCCAGCCAAAAAGAAAGTTCTGCAGCTTCGAATAAACCTCTTCCTTATAGGCCACCCCCATTGGCTCATAAGGGAGGGGGAGCCAACTAGAGAAAGCTTGAATCAAAGAAAGAATCATTCACAGGCAGTGACCGAAGCTCGAAGAACGAGTCCGCCCTTCTCTTCCAGAATAATAATACAGCTACTCAACAACTAAGGGATGAGTTGGCTGAATTGAGGAGGGCAGTGGTTCAAAATGCTCAACCACGAGCTCGCCCAATATTCAGGATTACTTATCAAAAGCCTTATCCTGAATACATTGATGAGCAGAATCCATTTCCTCTCAACTTCAAGATGCCCGCATTCCCAACATTCATATGTGAAGATAGCAGTGTGTCCTCCAGAGATCACATTTTCAAATTCTCTAATTACTGTGTGGCATATGAAGACAACCCAAACTATAAGTTAAGGTTGTTCGGGAATTCATTGGCGGGACTTGCATCTCAGTGGTATTCTCTATTACCCCCTAACTCTATTGCCGATTGGGGGCAAATGGAGATGGCTTTCCATGAACAATTTTACAAAATAGAACCAGAAATGACTATTAATGAAGTCACCATTCCAATTGCTCCTCTAGTTTATGGATTTCATAAGTCACCACTCCAATCATTGCTTTCGTTAGTGAACCATCATTCATCAACCTTTCTACCTGAGCAGAAGTACTTGATTCCTTCTCCTGGAAGCATCTTACACGACTGGCTTGTCTTTCTGTTCTCTTTTGTTGGTCCCGAAGGGCCCTCAAATTCTCAAAGAAAGAGAAAAAGGAATCATGCTAGGTTTTTTACAGTTGGCCTGCTTTGAAAAGTTCACTCGTAACCTTTTCCAGATCACAAAGAGCCTTAAGGCTAAATGAAGCAGAGAAATCCCTCCTTGCCCATTCTTGGAAAACTCGTTTCTGGTCTGGAAAGCTGGAAGGTGAAGAATGCTTCGAAGTTTTCAGCCTTGTCTCAAGCTGCCCGAATTCTTCAAACAGTTCGGGCAACTTAGCAGTTTTTGAAAATGGAGAAGCAGGAGGGGGATTTCGCACTCCAGTTTCCTCTAATGAGGTAGTGCCTACTGATGGGGCAGTTTTTAGCTCATCAGCCTTCTCAATTCCAGGATGGGCAATCTCGGCACTCCCAATAGTTAAATGAGGCCACAGGGGCTTTGACTTACGAACCAAGCAAGGAGGAGAAGTTTCTTCAAGAACTTGCTGTAAAGACCAAAAGAAGACCAAATTGTTAAATATACAGTTGGACGTAAAGGGAAGTTTTGGGAGGAAGAAATATACCTGACTAAGCCCTCGAGCCTTACAAGGAAGAGCACCGATTCCAGGTTGAGGAGAAGACTCCCTACCACTGACAGGGGAAGAAAAAGATGCGCCTGAACCTTCACCAATACCCTGGAAGTACCCAGGAATAGCAGCAATTGTTAGTAAGCAGATGGTAAGAGAAAAACAGGAAGAAAATATCTTTTTACCAGAGTTCGATCCTAATGAGATGAAGGAGGTTCATCAAGGGTAACTGTTGGGCAAGCAAACACCTACAAAGTGGTTGCTTCTGAAATCACAAGAATCTCAGGGACTATGGGTTCGTCACATGTTGCCACTAATGGATGTTGTATTGAAGAAGGCTGAGGAAGAGGTAAATAGAAGTTGATATCGAAACAATGTACAGGAAATCAATGTAAGAATGGTTACTCACCAAATTACTATCCTCATCCACGGAGTGCAACATTACTCCTGTGGATGGATCAAATTGAGAAGATGGAGTTGCCTCCAAGACAGAAGAAGAAATCAAAGGAAAACCTTGACTAGGCGAGGGGGCAGATACCCCAACCTGGATGAAGTCAGAAGAAGAGAAAAGATTAGGCATTATCCCCAGAAATTATAAAAGTTACCTAAGGTTCAAGAAGAAAAAGAGTGTACCTCCGAAGGATTAACCTGGGGGCGAGAGAGGTTTGTTTCTTGGGCAAGTGGTGAAGAGACCTCAGACGGATGGAGCTTTTCGTTTCTTGCAGCCTGACTCAAGTAATCATGCTCAGGGTTTTGTAAAAACATGAAAGACTATGCAGACATAAAAGTAACCTATACCTCAAGTTCTTTAAGGGTGATGTTTCGCAATTCTTCAGCCTTTTTATACATTTCGGCTCCTAATGGTTCATCCTTGGAAGTGATGGTTGGTTTCTTTGATGCTTGAGGTCCTGTGTTTAAGAAAAAACATAGGTAACTAGATAAAAAAGAAAGGTGGCAATCTAACAGAAAAGAACACAACTCACTTGAAGATTTTTTCTTATTTCTGCCCGCCTCAGAAATTGGATCAGGTGGGTCTGAAGACTTGAGAGTTCGGATGGTTCTGGTTCTCTTACTCTTTCTAGTAAGAGTAGGAATTCGTCGTTTAGTCTTAGGTGGGGATGCAGGATCAGAATCTGAGTTCTCAATTAAAATTGCTTTCCTTCACTTAGACACTTGGATGATGGCTTCAGACGCTTCTTTTTCAGCTCCTGAATCTTCTGAAACATCCTCACCTTCTTCAGCTTCTCGCCTTTCAGCCTCCGCCGCAGCTCCAGGCCTGATCAGAAAACCAAGGGTATATTCTCAAGACTGATGCACCCCATTCCAGGTCTGATCGAGTCCTGCAAACCTTGAAGAAATAAAAGCAGGCGAAGGTGGAGTGATCAGTAAGAGCAGCTTCGGCTAGGATTCGGGCGGGGGCCACACCTTCTGGGAACTCTAAGTTGGCAGACCGAAACTCTGGAAAGTACCATTGGAGCCATGTTTGTATCATCCATATGGGTCCATTCAGGTTAGTCTCAAATGGCTCGCCTTGAGTCATTTCGAAAAGAAGATGGTAAAGATGAGAAAGAAGGAATGGACCTGTTGCTACATCATCGAAGTTATAAAAAGCTTCCATCAAAGGGATCCATTCAACCTTCACTCCTTTAGATTTATTGGGGAAGACATGTTTGTTGAGCCAGTATAAGAGGAAATACATGTGCTCTTGATCTCTATCAGCACGAGAAGAAACTGCTCTAAAATTTTCTTTTACAAAAGGGATGAATCCCTTGAACGAGGTCCCGTAACTCTTGAAGGTTGCAGAGTTATATTCCAGGGAGAGGAAAGATGTGGATGAACCTGAGCTTTCAGCAATTGAGGGGAGAGCCCAGTTTTGAGTAACATCTACTATCCTGCCTGATGGCCTTAGCCTGAAAACTTGAGCCGTATCTAGAATAGTCAGAGACATGGGACCCATACGAAAGTCAAAAGTGTTTATGCCTGAATTCCAGAAAAGAAGAGAATAAGCAAGCAGTTCGGGCTTGGGAATAATGGTGGTTTTTGAAAGCATTATCAACTCGTAAATACCATTATTCATCCATTTCTTCTTAAAAGTTGGCTCTAGTTCGTCAATCCATTGAGCCCAAGCCGGATCATTCATCAAGGGACAGCCTCGGCGATATGATAACCACTTGGATAAAGAAATGCTCGACTTAGCCAAAAAGGGATTTGGGGAAAACCAGTTATCCTTGAGCATATTGTCCTCTATCACTGCAGGGACCCGAGAAATCCATGCGGGACCCAACGATTATACCCCATGTACTTCAAAGAAAAGCTCAGAATGGAAACCTGCTCGAGGGCGATGCAGGCCGTTGAGTAAACGAGGTAAAGTGGCGATGCCTTCGCCCGATTCGTATGATAGTTGGATTTGGCTGGATCCTGAATTCATTTGATGAAATTTGGAAAAGGAACGGCAAGGAAGACAACCAGGATAGAAGATGTCGGGCAAAAAGCAGCAGAAAGTTTAAAAGATTTAGAAAAGAAAAACGACTAGGGAGTTAGGAAGTTTTTTATTACAAAAGAAAAATGCAGGAGATTCGAGAGTGATGGGAATAACTGTGGAACGACAGTGATTACTTTTGAAAAGTGTGCAAATCCCGAGAGAGAAAAACGTGGGTATTAATAGAGACCTATTCAATCAATATTGGCGCCTGGAATTCCAGGCTAAATATCGATTGAAAGGGGCACTATTTGGATCAAAACTTAAACTTTGGGATCACGAAATGGCTGGCCCAAAAGGAGGCCTGACAACCGAAGCCCAGAAAGCAAAAATGGCCCTTTCCAACTTGGTGCAGCTCGTCAGGGCCACTTGCTCACCTACTTAGAGGCCAAGTGGTGTAAACCAGCCAGCTAATCAGCCCAGAAAGTACTTTATAGTGGCAGTACAAGTAAATAGTGGATGAGTCACTACCCTTCAAGCTGCAGTCGGGCAAGATTACTGCTACAGGAGGCCAAGCCGAAATGTCTATAAAAGAAGTAAGAGAAATCAGAGATAAGGACACTCAAACAAACCAACAAATACAAGCACAAACTCTGCTCAAAGCCATATTTGCCTTCAAAACGAAGCTGTAGTTAGCAAGCCTTCATCCCTTTCGGGATAACCCTTTGTAATAACTCTGCTACCCTGTTCAACTCTTGTTGTAGTATCGATTTCTTTCTGTAAACTCATCTCCCAACCCTTTTTATAAGCTTCCAAACCCGCTATTAAACCACAAAGATAGGAAGTCGCAAGACGATCAGCCTTGCTCGACCCTCTTTGTTTTTGTCTTTTCATTCATTAGCCTAGCAATATGTTGTATACTACAAGTTGTATTCAAGTTATTTCTAGTAATATGGTTATTAAAAGACTCTCTCAAAGCTTGAATCCGATTTGAATATGTCTTCACAGTTCAAGCCAGATCTAAGTTCTAAGCCATCGGGCATGTAAGATTTGATCACTTAAAAGTCCTTCGCCTCAACGCATAAAAAAGACCGTTATGTGGACTTAACCCCTCCACGAAAAGCTTTGATAAACAAAAGTCAGAAGTTACTTAAGGCGCAAGTAATCGACCTGTCACTTAGTTTTATTTCTATTATATTATGATTACATAGAACGTGAGTACGGAATGAATTCTGATTGAAAGCCTCAAGGCCTATATCTAAGGCCCTACAAAGGCACCTATTTGGATTCAGTCTGTTCCTCGGGCTAGATCGTTGAGTATAGAAGGAGTTCTGATGGGAAGCCTCAAGGCCTATTTAAGGCCCTACAAAGGCACCTATTTGGATTCATTCTGCTATTCGAGCTTAGGTAATCAGAAGTATAATGGTTATAAGACTCATATAACCAAGAAAATGAACCTTATATATATTCGAGTACTGAGTTAGTTATTAACGGGAAGCCTCAAGGCCTACACCTAAGGCCCCACAAAGGCACCTGTCATAACTAATATAGTCTCTCAGGTATATATAATTAAAACTCAACATCCTTTTTACATCTGCCATGCTGAAGATGGCAGTGGCACGTCTGAGCACTTAAAAGTTAATCTTAATTGTGACCCTCAAGGCCTACACCTAAGGCTCTACAAAGGCACATTTCAAAGTTAACTCTGTCCTTCTCTTTCATCCTTGCCTGACAAACCCTGCCTGACAGGCTTTACCAGACAAGCCCGCCAGTAAAGCGGAAGCCCGACAGAAAGGATCAACCGGCGCCGACCTCTCGGGGAGCTGTGTGCTCGTCGGCCAGAAAACATCCTCGACAGAAATTCCTACCACGAACATAGTTTTGGCACGCCCGGTGGGATCTCATTTGTGTTGTTTTGCATGTCCAAGAAGAAAGGCCATAAACTTTGCAGAAAGAATACGAAGGATGGTTCTTCTCAACTATTGCTACCAATGATAGATGAATCGGGAAATCCTTCTTCCCCATCAGGACAGGTGGTCCTAGAAAGCCTATCTTCATCCAAAAAGTAGGAAGGGAAATGAACTAATGAGGAATTACAAGCTACTATGATACAAGTATTGAAAAGTATGGAAAAAATCTCTTTGGAGACCAAGGGGAAGTCAGTAGACTATGTACCTTAACAGGGAATTTACAGAGAAGGCTAGATCTGGAGTTTTCCAATCCAAAAGGCGCTCAAGGGAGTGGGGTGAGCCAGGTTACCATCAGAAGTGAGCCAGTCATTCCCCTATTTCCATTGTTAGAAGAAGAAAAGGATAGGGGAAAGAAGAAAGCAGTTCCTGAAGGAAGTCCACCCGTGATAGAGCCGATCCTAGAGAAAGAGTTTCCTAGCTTCCCATTATTATCATTTAATAACCGGAAGCAAAGCGAGCAGGAAAGGACAAAGTATGATATGCCCGTAACAACAGGGGAGTCCAGCTAAAAAGAAAGTTCCGCAACTTCGGATAAACCTCTTCCTTATAGGCCACCCCCATTGGCTTATAAGGGAGGGGGAGCTAACTGAAGAAAGCCTGAATCAAAGAAAGAAGCATTCACAGGCAGTGACCGAAGCTCGAAGAACGAGTCCGCCCTTCTCTTCCAGAATAATAATACAACTACTCAACAACTAAGGGATGAGTTGGCTGAATTGAGGAGGGCAGTGGTTCAAAATGCTCAACCACGAGCTCGCCCAGCATTCAGGATTACTTATCAAAAGCCTTATCCTGAATACATTGATGAGCAGAATCCATTTCCTCTCAACTTCAAGATGCCCGCATTCCCAACATTCATATGTGAAGATAGCAGTGTGTCCTCCAGAGATCACATTTTCAAATTCTCTAATCACTGTGTGGCATATGAAGACAACCCAAACTATAAGTTAAGGTTGTTAGGGAATTCATTGGCAGGACTTGCATCTCAGTGGTATTCTCTATTATCCCCTAACTCTATTGCCAATTGGGGGCAAATGGAGATGGCTTTCCATGAACAATTTTACAGAATAGAACCAGAAATGACTATTAATGACCTGGTTGAAGTTAAACAATACGAGCACGAGTCCACAGAAGACTTCATGATGAGGTTCAGGAAGACAAGGATGAGGTGCCAATTCCCTGTTAACCAAGCTCAGTTCATATCAATTGCTCAAAGGGCTCTGAGATTACCTTTGAGGAAAAGATTTTATGATACACAATTTAACGAGCTACAAGAATTGGTCATTGCTGCCACAAAATATGAAAGGCTATTGCTAGAAGAACAGCAAGTGAAGCATACTTCCAAAGCTCCTCCTTTCTACAAAAACAAAGCTACGATTCATCGTGTGGACATAGGAGAAATCGGGCCAGAGCAGGAGGATGGCCATGACAGAGAGGAAGTCGAGGTGTGCGCTGCTGAGATGACTACGCCTGTCAAACCATTGACGGTGAAAGGATTAGTTCAACCCATCAAGGACCAGAAGATTGTGATGAACGATGGAGGCTTTGTTTCGACGAAACTTCCCAAATACCAGAGCTATTCGTTCGATCTGGCCAAAGCACCTGAGATTTATGATGAGCTGGTGCGGGCAAGAGTGATTGTGCCCGACAGTACGAAAAAGACCAAGGAAGAAACAACTAAACACCAAGTCGAATTGTACTCAGAGATTGACACACTGATTGGAAATGACCAAGGAAGAATGACACTTTCCTTAACAAAAAGTTTCTTGACTTATAAAGAATGACGCTTTCTTGAAAGATTAACACTTACTTGAATTCGTGAAAGAATAACACTTACACAAGAATGATACTTGGATACTGTTGTTGCCATCCATGTCTTTCGGATCACCCCGAAAATTTGGTGACTATTGTCCTTGTTCATTTACATTTTATTTGAATAAAATTTAACCATTCACAAAACATGCATAAGCTAGTTAATGATCACACATTATTAAGCCTATTTTTATTTCCGCACCTTTCTCACAAAATGACTTTGTTTTATAACTATTTTACTTATTCTCCTTACGAGTGTCTGAATACTAATTAATGGTAATACCCTGAAAACAAAACAATTTTGGGACACACATAAAGCAGAAGCAGGTGGTGTAGCTATCAAATGATATCTGGCTTGTTAAGCTGGTATGATATGGATTACTGATTTATGGTCTTCCTTGAAAGAATAGTTTAACAATAATTTGTGGAAGAGGAGGGCTGCGATTTTAATAGAGGTTAAGTACTGGAAACCAAGCTGCAATCAAAGCGGAGCTGATAAGTATTGGTTTCACATACCCTTGTTGTGGAAAGATTCTCACAATCAACAAGTGACTAATTGAGCGTTTGAATGTGTCTTCGTGTACTGATTCAGTAATTGAATGTGTCTTCGTGTACGTACATACTGCACGATCAATCGGCGACTTCCACATCTACAAAAATCAAAAGACTTCATTTTCCATCCACATTGTTCAAGGAAAGTGCTAAAACCTAATATATTATACATCTTAGCAAAACGAGAAAAACAATTGGTTGTTATTAATTGTATGCTTTTATTTCACTTATTTAATTTCTTTGACAGAATGCATCGTTTATTATTCATAGTTTTATTTATTTACACCCCCTGTCCCTTCGAAATTCACTCACATCCCTATCTAAACAAATGCAATTTTGGGACACACATAAAGCAGAAGCAGGTGTTGTAGCTATCAAATGACAACTGGCTTGTTAAGCTGGTATGATATGGATTACTGATTTATGGTCGTCCTTGAAAGAATAATTTAACAATAATTTGTAAAAGAGGAGGGCTGCGATTTTATAGAGGTTACGTACTGGAAACCAAGCTGCAATCAAAGCGGAGCTGATAAGTATTGGTTTCACATACCCTTGTTGTGGAAAGATTCTCACAATCAACAAGTGACTAATTGAGCGTTTGAATGTGTCTTCGTGTACTGATTCAGCAATTGAATGTGTCTTCGTGTACGTACATACTGCATGATCAATCCGCGACTTCCACGTCTACAAAAATCAAAAGACTTCATTTTCCATCCACATCGTTTCTTTCGGTTACCTGCATGAATTGTCCTTACATTAGTGATAATAATTAGAAGATGGACGGTATCATTGTTCAGGTTCTATCCAAAAACCCAGTACAATTGGGAAGTTGCCCTCCATAGAAGTCATTGCAAGGTTTATTGAACCTTCGGCGTGGGACATTAACTTTCACATTCTCACAACTAAAAGCTAGAATACTATTTGGCCACTATGTTCGGGTTTAGGTAAACGATAACAAAGCAACACACCTCAAGCTGCTCTTGCAAATCTGTTTTGTACTTCAATTTAACACTTGAGAGCCTCGAACAATGAAATTGTTTTGTTTTCAGGGTGTTACCGTTAATTTGTAGTCAGACGCTCGTACGGAGAAGAAGTAGAATAGTCATAAAACAAAGTCATTTTGTAAGAAATGTGCAAAAATAAAAATAGGCCTAATAATGTGTGATCATTAACTAGCTTATGCATGTTTTGTGAATGGTTGAACTTTAATCAAATAAAATGTAAAAGAGAAAAGACAACAGCTTGCAAATGTTCGAGGTGATCCGAAAGACATGGATGGCAACAACAGTATCCAAAGCACCATTAGGAGGGCTATATATACCAAATGCATAAACAGGAATGCAATTTTAATAGCAGTTAAGTACTGGTAAACCAAGCTGCAATCAAAGCGGAGCTGATAAGTAATGGTTTCACATTCCCTTGATGTGGAAAGATTCTCACAATCAACAAGTGACAGATTGAGCGCTTGAATATGTTTTCGTGTACTGATTGAGCGGTTGAATGTGTCTTCATGTACATACGGCATGTTCAATCCATGATTTCCATGTCTACAAAAATCAAAAGAGTTCATTTTCCATCCACATTTTTTCTTTCGGTTGCTTGCAAGAATTGTCCCCACATCAGTTAAAGCCCGGCAATGAGATCATCTATTAAATCAATATGGCGTCAGTTCAATGACTTCAGCTAATTGAACAACTCAGTTGTTGAAAAATGGCAAATAAACCTCATAAAATATAAATTAATAATCTGAATCATACAACTACGTACCCCAAAGTAAAACATGAATCCATAGTGTCCTATATATGAAATCTTTAAATAAAAAATAAGCAACTTTCGAAACAATGGATTTGGGTACATGTGAAAACTCAATTTCTGCTTGAATTAATCAAACGTAATACAAGGTGTGGTTGTGGAGCTAAAAATAATCAAGAAAATTATGGAGGCGACACATGTACTTTTGGGTGAAAATGACAAAATTACCCTCAAGTCACACCGGGATTCCCATGCGCATGCAACGGACAATAACTAGCTTGTAATGGTGAAATCGATATCCCTAGTTCCATTTCCATTGTTTCTGAATCAATCTATCATTCATGTTTGTCTTTGCTTGCAGCTTTAAGTTATTTTAGCTTCCAAAACAAAAATTTTAATTCAGTCTCAATTTTCTTTATTTAGTTAGGGTTCACATAAAGCTAGTAATCGTAGAGGTCTAATCAGTCCATGTGGTCAAATACTCTTACTTGTGCCATTATACTAAGCATATTTTTGCACTATAAAGGTACAACATAGTACCATAAGGCACAACAGTGATTGAACCCACAATACTACTAGGAATATGATTATGAGCTTGAGTATTCGAGGAAGATGCAGAACTAGAACTGGCATTACAACCTTGAACAAACATTGCAAATAAGCTCTGAGATAAGACATTAATCTCCCCTTCAATTTCCCTTTTTGCACCCAATAATTGTGCTCGAAACTCCTTCAAGGTAATCAATGACTCCCTAGCCAATATTACCGTGCAAATGACACCATATTCCTTAGGTAAACGAGCAAGACCAACAATCATTACATCATTATCAGACACAGATTCAACAGTTAGTTGTTCCCTAATACTTTTCAACTTCAAAAGATACTTATCAATTGTATCAGTTCCTTTATGAATTGTGTGCAACTCTGTATTGTGATGATTGACCCTAGACTTAGAAACATATGCATATCTATAAACAAGATTGGTCGATGCTTCATGAGTAGTCCTACAACCCAGAACATAGTCCACTGCCTCATCAGCTAAGGTAACAAGTAACAAACTCAGTAGTGCCATATCTGTAGATTCCCAATCCATAAAAGTCACAATAATCTCCTTTGTAACCCCAGCTTCCACACTAAAAACATACTTTGATGGACACACAGTTGTACCATGGAAATGACCAAACAATTTGTGCTCTCTTAAAACAGATTGAAATTGAAATGCCCATTTGGCAAAATTATCATCTCTTAGCTTTACGGTAAACATAACCAAAACTGCATCAACTTTAAAGTTTGAAGTACTCAGGATTATCTTCAAGAAAACAAACAACTAAACACCAAGTCGAATTATACTCAGAGATTGACACACTGATTGGAAATAACCAAGGAAGCATGACACTTTCCTTAACAAACGGTTTCTTGACTTATAAAGAATGACGCTTTCTTGAAAGATTAACACTTACTTGGATTCGTGAAAGATTAACACTTACACAAGAATGATACTTGGATACTGTTGTTGCCATCCATGTCTTTCGGATCACCCCGAAAATTTGGTAACTATTGTCTTTGTTCCTTTACATTTTATTTGAATAAAAATTAACCATTCACAAAACATGCATAAGCTAGTTAATGATCACACATTATTAAGCCTATTTTTATTTCAGCACCTTTCTCACAAAATGACTTTGTTTTATAAGTATTCTACTTATTCTCCTTACGAGCGCGTCTGAATACTAATTAATGGTAATACCCTGAAAACAAAACAATTTCATTGTTCGAGGCTCTCAAGTGTCAAATTGAAGTACAAAATAGATTCGCAAGAGCAGCTTGAGATGTGTTGCTTTGCTATCGTTTACCTAAACCCGAACTTAGTGGCTAAATAATATTCTAGCTTTCACTTGTGAGAATGTAAAAGTTAAAGTCCCACGCGAAGGTTTAATAAACCTTGCAATGACTTCTTGGAGGGCAACTTCCCAATTCTACTGAGTTTTGGGATAGAACCTGAACAATGAGTTTTGGGATCCACATTGTTTCCTTCGGTTGCCTGCAGGAATTGTCCCCACATCAGTTAAAGCGCTGCAATGAGATCAGCTATTAAATCAATATGGCGTCAGTTCAATGACTTCAGCTAATTGAACAACTCAGTTGTTGAAAAATCGCAAATAAATATGTACCTCATAAAATATAAATTAATAATCTGAATCATACAACTACGTACCCCTAAGTAAAACATGAATCCATAATATACATGAAATCTTTAAATAAAAAATAAGCAACTTTCGAAACAAACTCAATCTTTGCTTGAATTAATCAGATGTAATACAAGGTGTGGTTGTGGAGCAAAAAATAATCAAGAAAATTATGGAGGCGACACATTTACTTTTGGGTGAAAAGGACAAAATTACCCTTAAGTCACATTGGGATTCCCATGCACATGCAACGGACAATAACTGCTCAATCAAGGAAGAGTCAAAGGTGATCAAAACAATATTTATTCAAAACCCTCTCATCACCCCTCATCAAATCCTCACTCAAAAGGTAACTACCAATTTTCCTATGCAGTTTGGGATTAATTGCCAAGTTAATTGCAAGATATTATTTCACATAATATCTTGCAATGACACTCACAATTTGACCATATGTGGCCTGCCCCTATTCTCCAAATACTGCCGGTCACTCCCCTATAAACAACCATGTTTTCCCACTAAAATGCTAAGCCATTCTCTTCCCAAAAATTCCTAAACACTTTCTCGGCCAAATGCTCCACCTCCCCCCCCCCCAAAATCATCGTGGAAGCGTAAGGCTTTTGGCCTTAATCTTATGTGCTATTATTTTGTAGGTGGATTTTCATCAAAGGAGACGATGGCGCAAATTTGCATCCCCAAATTGGTGCTTTCATTGAGAGTTTGTCATTTCTTGTTCGTTCATAAAAATTTCATACTTTCTTATTCCTAGAATTTTTTAATTCTTTGAATAGAAGTAAAGGAAAAATACAATGACGGGAAATTCGAAAACCATGATGAACGAAACTTCCTATGTTCAAAGATCCGGATTAAATGATGGAGGAGGAGATGTAGCCCTACCATGACGATCCACGAGGTTCAACGCGATGGTAAGAGGAGCAACTTTGCCACTATGGAGCACCACCACCATGGCAGCCACTGGACCACCGTGGCATTAGGGAAGGGGCCAGCTCCAGGGCAGCGGGACCATCAGACCACGGCCCAAGAAGTGCAAGCCCTGGAGGCAGCCCAACTTGTTTCCACTTCGGCAGCCCAGGCCCCAACGAAACCAGCAGTAGCCTGGCACGCCCAAGCCCACTCCACAGAACAGCGCCAAGCCCAGGCCCGCGCCATTTTGCAGCGCTAAGCCCATGCATGTGTCGTACAGTAGCCAGCCCAAGCCGCTCCGAGGAGAGAGGAAGCCTAGCACAAAAGCACTTCTGTAGCCTAGCCCACGCCAGTGGTCCAGCCCTCTCCCATGACTCGACCTGTTTTCGAGGTCCAGCCCATTCCTGTGGCCCACCAAGCAATCTCAAGCAATCCAAAATCGGTTCAATCTTCCGGCTTCCGAATTTTGGACCGACAATTGAATCGGGGGTATGTTCATCCTATTTCTCTAAAGATTTGACACCTCAACTCAAAACTCGCGCCCAGAGTATATTAAACTTCCACTACTCAAGGGGACATATATCGTCTAAGCTCTTCCACCCCAAATGGCTAACAAAACTTGTCTCAACAAGTTATAGAGTTGACAAGAGCCTTTGTGTAACAGACTAACTTGGTAAATCAACTATTGTAATGTGCCCTAGATGATGTGTCCTGAAGTAGGAGACTGGCAGAGGATGAATATCCCCAACAGCATCCCGACAAATAGCCGCGCGAACAGTCACGAACTGAGCATACATGCATGGTTAGGGCCACACTCCGATTATCAACATAAGCAACCTTCCAGGCGAAGTGTTCATTCACAACTAGGCCTCCAAGGAGCATCCTCCACCTCACATTAGAGTAGGCAACACGACGGATGGAGAAAAGCAATCACTCTAATTGGCTAAAGTTTAACAAGCAGCCTGTGAGCAATTTGCTTGCCTGCTAGGACTGTACCACATGCAATGTAGCAAAGGCATAGACGAGCCGAACACATGGAAAAGAAGCCTAGACCAACAGGTCACGACAGAAGGCGGCGGCAAGCTCCGCTGCCCCATTAGAGTAGGTCCACCAGGGACTTTTTAGGCTGGCACCCAGCACAAAAATTGGCCCGGCACCAAGCCAATCCGCTCCAGCCCAGTTGATAGGATGGCACCTAGCCCAAGTTGGTCTCCAGGCCAGCCCAAAATAGACTGAGCTATAGGATGGCCTGCTTGACGTCATACTGATGCTAGAGTGACGTCGCAGGCCAGTTCAAATTTTTTTGCGCTAGGCGCGTACGATACACACTTGCATGGTCGTGTGTCTCGACAACAAAAAGTTAGGGTGGCCCGCCAGCGTAGGCGCACTTAGGGATTAGGTGGGGAGGCCACGTTCGTTTCTAGGCCGTTGGATTTCCAACGGTTAAAAAATTTTGATTTTGACATCCAACGACTAGTGACGTGGCTTGATCTAGATCGTCCGATCCAGAGATCAATGGTCCACGTTCTTCCCTCCAAATTTTTTTTAAAAAAAAAAGGCACAACGGTTTGAATTTTGACCTATGGCCACGTGTTAATGTTTAGGCTATTGGATTTGAATCTTTTTCCAATCCAACAATCCAAATTAATTAACTAAATTAAAATTTATATAAAATGATTAAAAATTGTTAAAAAATGTATAATTTCGTATTTATTTGTAGTAATTTATGTAATTTCATCTTTATTTTTAGTACTTTATGTAATGTCTTATTTATTTTTATTATTAGATGTAATTTCTTTTTTATTATTAGTACTTTGTGTAATTTCTTTATTATTTTCTAAAAAATTCAATAATATTTTAAATGGGCTGGGTGCCAATGCATTTTTTAGAGATGGAGATGCGTTTGGCCTATTACGGTTTATTGGGGTCTATCACTGTTCACTAAGTGGATTAATTGTGCTGGGTGCTGGCGTATTTTTTTACGGGTGGAGTTGCTCTTAAAGGAAAATTCAGGAAGAAGTTGAGAGACTACTAACCGAACGTTACACGATTTCCAACGCAATGAAGTTGTTGACGAGAATTGACCAACATAAGTGGGTCACCTTTCATTGACAAGATCAAGCAGACGGGACTATCCCATATAGATTGTTGGATACAAAGATTAATTATGTTCCAGCAAATTCAATAGCTCAGCCTACTGACGTTCCGAGGGTAGACGAGTACCAGAATGACACACTAGCCTAACTTTCAAGAACCGGGGACAAGCCTTGTCCAGTAGCCGAGCATCACAGACTTAGTGGTCCAATTCTTCTTGTTGCACACAACCTGGCCCAAGCCAGCCCCATCTTTATGCTCAAAACCGTGCTTACCTGCTTCACGGTTCCTAGCAGCCCTTGATCTATCGTTATGGCTCCTAATTGTGCAGATCTTGCACCATGACTCCTAGCTGTGCCGATCTTGCTATGTGGTTTCCGCTGACCAAGCCCATGGCACTCCAAACTTCAAAGCATCCAATGATGGAGCAGAATACAAGGCTTTATTGGCAACCCTTGCTAGCAACAGGCTTAGCGGTGAAGAAACTTGCAAAAAGCCTCAAAAGGGCACACAATGAAATATGTACCGATGACGCAATACTTGAAGAAAGTCTGGGAGTAGCTTAGTGCGCTTCCTACATACACCTTTGCATAAGTTCCATAAGCAGTTCGAACTCTCAAGCAAATCGCCGAACAAGACCTCACAGGCTGAGGATTATTTCAGTTGTTTAGCAGTTCAGTTTTCCTCAATTGCGCTCACAACAACGACTTCTATGCTCTCCGGTGCGAGAGGGTAAGCTAATTCCCGGACACCCATCTAGATAAGGTCTCTAGTGCATGAGGGTAAACTAATTGATGTCTAGTGTGAGAGGTTAAACTAAATCCCTGACACCCATTCAAGTTTGCTCTCTAGTGCGAGAGGATAAACTAATTGTTTTCCAGTACGAGAGGGTAAACTAATTCCCCGACACACATCTGGGTCTGCCCTCTAGTGCGAGAGGATAAACTAATTGCTCTCTAGTACGAGAGCGTAAACTAATTCCCATTCACCCATATGGGTCTACTCTCCAGCGCAAGAGGATAAACTAATTGCTCTTCAGTGCGAGAAGGTAAATTAATTCCCCGACACCCATCTGGATCTACTCTTAAGTGCAAGAGGCTAAACTAATTCCTTGACACCCATCTGGGTCTGCTCTAGAGTGCGAGAGGCTAAACTAATTGCTATTCAGTGCGAGAGGGTAAAGTAATTCCTTGACACCCATCTAGGTCTGCTCTTTAATGTGAGAAGATAAACTAATTTCTCTCCAGTTCGAGAGGTTAAACTAATTACCCGACACCCATCTGGGTCTTCTCTCTAGTGCGAGAGGATAAACTAATTGGTCTTAGTGCGAGAGGCCACACAGCTTAAAATATCGAATACTCGAAGATCAGCTAAAAAGCAAATGGTTAGGGGGCAACAACCACTTCACACTCAACAGTTCGTTCATCAGACACTTCATCTTCAGTAGCTTCGATCTTGGCAGCTCCATCCTTGATTTCTCCATACATGGTAGCTAAGAAATCAAACTCAAGAAGTTTCCTCATTCTTGGCAAGCAGCCTAGACGTGGCACCCCAAACAGTGGTCCATGCCACCCCACTTCCTCGATCCATGCCAAGCCAGCCCTTGGCTTTAGTTAAGTTGTTCCCCCAGCTGGTCGACGTGTCGCACCACCCCGACGGCTGCCCAGTGGCAGCACCATCGAAGAAGAAGGTAAAGAAAATTAAGTTTTTCTTACTTTAGTGATGTGCGGAGAAGACAAAGAGATCAACGGGAGACGGTTCTTTGCACGGGCAAGCAAAGAAGAGTGTTAAGGGAAGGGGGAACAAATATCCTCTAGCTTTCACTCTTTCTTGCAGGGATAAATAATTGCCCTCTGAAGTTCATTTAATTTCCTACTTAAGGTAGGCTTTTTAAAAAGGCTTTGGAGGCGATTTATTTCCTTTTCCTAAAAGAATCTAATTCCAAGTCTGAGTGGGAATCTACATCAAAGTTGGAGATTTCTACTCCTGCTGCACTTTCCTGTGAGCAGCCTAGCAGGTGTGTGGGCATTTGTGGAGCAAAAAATAATCAAGAAAATTATGGAGGCGACACGTGTACTTTTGGGTAAAAATGATAAAATTACCCTTGAGGCACACCGGGATTCCCACACGCATGCAACTGTCAATAACGGCTTAATTGAGGAAGAGTAAAAGGTGATCAAAATGGTATTTATTCAAAACCCTCTCACCACTCCTCATCAAATCCTCACGCCAAAGGTAACTCGTAATTTTCCTATTCAATTTGGGATTAATTGCCAAGTTAATTGCAAGATATTATTTCACATGTTTTCCCAGTAAAATGCTAGGCCATTATCTCCTAAAAAATTCCTAAACGCTTTCTTTCTCAAATTCTAACTTTAGGATCGGAGATTCTTCGGCCAAAGCCCCCCATTCATCGTGGGTGCATGAGGCTTTTGGCTTTAGGCTTAGGTGTTATTATTTTGAAGGTTCATTTTCGTCAAAGGAAACGACGGTGGAAATTTGCATCCACAGTGGTAGCATAGCAAAAGCGTACCGAATTTTGAAGAGATGGAGGTATTTATAGGAGGTGGCTGGCCACGAGCTTAGGGTTTTACCCTACACATGACACCATTATACTTGCAAAAATATGTCATCTGTAGGATGCGCAAGCAAATAGTATTCCCAAGAAATTAATTAAGAGATAATATCTTGAGATAATGGTAAGAATGTCTCTAATTGATTGTGACAGAGATTCCTTACTTGATATGGTTGTCTTCAATTGGGATGGTATTAAAGATAAGATTTAGTATTTAATCCCTCTTTAATGTTTTTGACTTTTCTATGTCAAAAACAGAGAGCGTTCAACAGTCTTAGTTTGCTGCTTGAACTTCCAGGGATGCTGAGCTACGCGTGGGAGTGTGTCTGCCCATTTAATTAGGGGAATCTTGTCTTTCTTTAGAAAAAGTCCATGCGTTGCGTCCAGGATTTTTGAGATTATTTTTGGCTCCACAAATCCACAACTCTCAAGATGCTTAGGTGAGGAGAGAGTTGTTTCCTAATTTGATATGGTTCTAGGCAAGGCAAACCAATTGCTACTAAAACCTATTACTAATTATAGATGCAATCACAAAAATTAATTTTTGAATCAGTTATCTTTAATAACACTAGGACTCTTCTGTATTAATTAAAGACTTAGAACTACTGAGAATTGAATTATTTTGCTGAAAGAAACAACAGTGAGAATTATTAGTTAAAGACAAAGAAAAGTAACCACAATTCCATAATCCAAAATAATAATAATAATAATAATAATAATAAATAACACCTTATTTACGAAACCATTAGTGTGAACGCATAATATGAATAGAGAAAGATGGTCTGGGCTTATCCGCATTATAAATAGGGTAGCTGGTTAGAACCTATGGAGCAAGCAAATCACACGAGAAAGAGAGCGAGAGAAAAAAAAAAAGGAGACAAGTGAGCCTGATCATCCCATTTAACATGGCACCGGCAGCAATCCTACCAAACCCTTTCGCATTTAAACATAACACCGACGGCCGTTACTTGACCGGCGGAGTAGACGGGATTTTCCGATTCACTGGACAGGATCCTACCCCATTATTCACAACGGAAAATGGACAAACCCCCGGAAACGTGCATATCAAGTACAGTGTAAATGGCAAATACTTGGTAAAGAGGCCGGGTCAAACTCAGATCGTGGCCACCGCTGACAAACAAAATGTAAAGACGACCGATGAAATTTGCACGTTGTTCGTGGCTGAGCTTGTCGGAACAAAAACCCCCACAGAAGTGCTCTTCCGATTACAACATGTGCAGAACAAGCTCTATGTGCGAGTTTTAGATGGTATCCCCTTTGCATCGGGTGCCAGCGCTGGAGAAGCGGCTGTTTTTACAGCCGTTGGGTCTGGTTGATCAAATTACCACGTGATGTTTGTGGGTAGCGTCTCTGGAAACCCTCACGAGACTTCACTCGTCCCATACGGGTCACCTATGGGTTTAAAAGGCTTGTTGCATGCGATAAATGCAATCGAGTTCCCTGCGAAAGTGGCATTAATTTTCATCACAAGTTTTTCGTCTATTTTTTCTTTTTTTTTAAAGTATATTAGTTTCCCTAAATCTCGTGTATTAAACCAGTAAACACAGATCGCATGATCTCATCAGCTGTGGTTATGTCCTTTGTGCAGTATTGTGTTCAATAAAAGTTGTGTTTCTTGCGAAATTCAATGGGGTGTAGGGTGATATATTGCATCAACTTAGGGGTTTAATTTATTTTCATGCATCTTAAACCAAACAATATGACAGGCCTGAGAAAACTTTGTGAATATGAAAATATAAAATTTCCGTAAATGTGTCCATAGTTTCCGTAAAGTTGTCCATATGTTTTTCTTTCCAAATCAAACAATGGTCATAAATCATTAATAACTAACTCGATCAAGAATCTTCCGATGGCAATTTCAAGTTCCGATCATTTTCTAATAGCATCTCTAATAGGAGACATAAGGGCATCTACACTGGAGAGATGCTAATTAATGTGAAAATCATATTTACATCTTATTTTACACTTCTAGAAGATGTCAATATGCATGAATTCTAATCTCAATGCGAGTTTGACATCTCATTTGTTTTCTTTATTTGATTGGCGGGATCGTCACAAAAAGATGTAAAATTAGGTTTTGATTCTAGCCAAGGTGGATATTTTACATCTTTCCATCAGAAGCGCACCCATGTACACCAACTGTAATAATACAATTGGTTGGAAACTTGAAAAGAAAATTTTAACCAATTATATTATGACATTTGGTGTAGTACGTAGTGGCATAGCCAAAAACCTCTTTCAGGAGGGGCCTTTAAGAAATATAAAAGAAATTAAATCAAACATAACAATACACTTAATTGCAGAAAATTTAAGGTTTTTGCTATTGGCATGGAAAATTTATCAAACAAGAGTAATGGGGCTTTAAAACTTTGCAAAATATAGTATTGAGATCATTTTATTATAAAAACATAATTTGTTTATTCATAAACTTTCAGGATGGGCCTAGGCCTAACCTAGCCTTCATGTGGCTCAAGCACTAGTACTAGGCCGTGTTTGTTTAATTAAAACGACAATGTCACTTTCACTCTAGCGTTACTATCATGAAAAAAAGTCATTATTGTGAATATATTTAAGTAGAAAAAAAAACTAAAGATACAATAAATTAGAGGGGACATGAAGCCATACATTAACAATAAGTAGAAAACTATTAGAAAAATCAATCAGACAACTCCTAAGAGTATCGAAAATAGATTGTGAGCAAAAGCCACAACAACACATGGCAAACAAGAATCATTGATAATCGACACCATAGTTGCCAAACAATACGTCACCTAATTTCTTTTCAAATAAATGTTTGAAAACTAAATTGCATGGAAAAGAGAATGGTACAACAATTTTCCCAATCAACCAATAAAGGCCAAGGCACCTGAGAAGATCCATTAGAAAGAAAATGCACTGCCAAAGAAAAAATCACACTCAATATAGCATACTAACCCTTCTTCAAAGCCATATAACCAACATGAATAATGGCTTTTCATTCCACCTCTAAGGCAATAGCAATTCCAAAAGATTCTACAAAGCATCCAAGACAATGACTCAAGTGGTCACGAAAAATATCACCAAAACTAACCATGCCAAGAGAACCACAAGCCGTACCGTCAATGCTAACTTTTAACTTGGAAAACACAAGAGGAAAGCCAATGAATCTTATGAAATATAGACGTAATATAGATAGAGATGTGAGTGAACCGTCAAGTATATCCAAACTTGAGTTTGTTTAGATGAATATAGATAGATAGAGATGCGAGTGAACTTAGATAGGAGTGTTGGACAACGATTATGTTGCAATTTGGTTTAAGTTTTCTTGTATATTTCATGAGTATTGAATGTACAAGGATACACACACACATATATATATATATATATATATATGAGAAAGATGGACTAGTTACAACCAACTATCCTTAGACTTAACCCTAGAGACCGGCCATACTCCCTAATTGAAGGAGATTACACCAAATACTAGTGACCGACCATACTCCTTAATTGGAGGAAACCAACCACAAGTAAAGAGTGATTTACACTTTTCTGTCAAGAAAAACACAGCATGCCATGTTGCAACTTGGCAGCCAAAGTTGACAGAGAAATGCCATGATTTCCGAATTACATATTCTACATAATCTGTCTAGGGTTAGTTAGTAACTCTCAATACTCCCCCTCAAGCTGGATCAAGTAGTATAGTCAAGCCAAGCTTGCCTAGAAGATGCTAAATATGTGCAGATGATAGAGCCTTAGTGAACATATCTACCAATTGATCATAACTGCGAGTGAAGATTGTTTGAATGAGTTGTGACTGAACTTGAGCCCTAATGAAGTGACAATCAACTTCAATATGCTTGGTCCTTTCATGGAAAACTGGATTTGCAGCGATGAGCATGGCTGCTTGATTATCACATATGTGAGACATGGGAGTGGTACTTGAGAACCTTAGGTCCAACAAGAGACCTTTGAGCCAAATCAATTCACATGCAGTAGTAGCCATGGCTCGGTACTCAGCTTCAACACTCGAGCGGGCAATGACTTGTTGTTTTTTACTCTTCCAATTAACAATGTTACCTCCAACAAATGTGCAATAACCAGTGGTGGATTTTCTGTCAATTGCATTACCTGCATAGTCAGCATCAGTGTATGCATGAATCTCAGTGGAATGATTGTTACGCATAAGAATACCCCGATTGATGGACCCTTTGAGATAGCGAAGGAAATGCTAAACCATTCTCTTCCCAAAAATTTCTAAATACTTTCTCTCTCAAATTCTAACTTTGGCATTGAAGATTCTTCGACCAATGCCCCCCATTCGTCATGGGGGTGTGTGGCTTTTGGTCTTAATCTTAGGTGTTATTAGTTTTCCGTTGCATTTTCGTCAAGGGAGACGACGGCGAAAATTTTCGTCCACAAATTGGTGCTTTCATGGAGAGTTTGTCATTTCTTGGTCGTTCGTAAATTTTTTGTATTTCTTATTCCTAGAATTGTTTAATTCTTTGAATAGAGGTAAAGGAAAAATTCAATGACGGGAAATCAAAGCCAAATCCACCCAAATGCATGGCTTTGGAAGTCTATAAATACAAGGTCCCAAGACAAGCGTAAGGTCGACAATTTCTATATTGAAGGGCCGAAATTCTCACAAAAGGAGAATGTCTGCCAAATCTTTGAAGAATAATACGCTACCAAAGCTCTCTTCGAAGAACGTACAACAAAAGCCTAAGCATTCCCTTGAAGAATCAACAAGCACCTGTGCCAATTCCTTCAAGACTTTGTTGCAAGCTCAAAACTTGTAACGAGGTTCGATTCAAGATCAAGTCGTCATGATCCTTGAATCAACAAAATTGTACATCAATGAAATATAGATAGATAGAGATGTGAGTAAACTTAGATAGGAGTGTTGGACAATGATTAAGAAGTTAAAATAGCAACATAATTTGAAAAAAGTAATTCTTTATTAAAGAAATATGCTTATAATACATAATGAAATAATACAACAACAACAACAACAACAACAACAGCAACAAAACCTTTTCCCACTAAGTGAGGTTGGCTGTGTGAATCCTAGAACGCCATTGCGTTCGGTTCTGTGCCACATCTTCCGTTAGATCCAAGTGCTCCAAGTCTTTTCTTACAACCTCTTCTAAAGTCTTCCTAGGCTTTCCTCTACCCCTTCGGTCGTGAACCTCTTTCTAATAATTTCATCTTCTGACCAGAGCGTCTGTAGGCCTTCGCTTCACATGCCCAAACAACCATAATCGATTTTCTCTCATCTTTCCTTTACTTTCAGCTATTCATACTTTACCTTGGATATCCTCATTCCTAATCTTATCATTACTCATGTTCCCACACATCCAGTGAAGCATTCTCATCTCCACTACACTTATTTTATGTATGTGTTGATGCTTCACCTCCTCACATTCTGTGCCATAAACCATTGTTGGTCTTATTGCCATCCTATAAAATTTTCCCTTGAGTTTTAGTGGCATACGACGGTTGCATAACACACCTGATACACTCTTCCACTTCATCTATCCAGCTTGTATTCTATGGTTGAGGTCTCCATCCAACTCTCCATTCTTTCACAAGATAGATCCTAGGTAGCAGAAGCGGTCGCTCTTCGATACTTCCTAATCTCCAATCCTCACCCCTAACTCATTTGAGCCTCCTTCGTACTATACCTGAACTCCATATACTTTGTCTTTAACCGACTTAGGTGAAGACCTTTTAGTTCCAACACTTCTCTCCAAAGGTTAAGCTTCTCATTTACTACATCTTGAGTTTCATTTATCAACATTATAGAATGAAATAATAACAAAATAATTATAGAAAGTAAAATGATATTAACTTGATGGACATATAGGCTAGCAAAGTTATGTTCTTTGAATAGTATTTCCATCCAATTCTTGTGCTTATGGTCCGATGACGTATGCCTAACAAGGATAAACCTATCTAATTCTACAATCAGCACTATATTGTAGAATTTTGTCAAATTGCTTTGTGCGTTTACTCTCTGGAATCTTTGTATGAGTGCGAAAGAAAAAAAGATGAGTTCTGTTGGAAATGAGACTTTAGTTATATAGGCTATTTCACCCTTTCAAATAACTTTTGTATGTATCTGAAAACACATAAGTCTTTCCAATAGTTGTGTCACTTAATCAAAATGTCTTTAATATTGATGAAAAACTTAATCAAAAAATAAAACCAATTTTAACTTCCAAGGCCCAAGGCCCTTGTCTTGATTAATTAATATTAATTATATAAGGGTATATTTCACAAGCCTAATCCACATAACCACAAGGCCCAAGCCCTCTATCCTCATTCCAAATGACCCGATCCTAATTACTAATGTAAAAAATAGTTCTAATATAAACCCCATTGGAGAAGTAGTGTTCCCTGACATGGGACACATTGAGGCACAAAACTCCAACAACACCATACATTTTGAGCCGAAAATTAGGTCCTAAGGCAAGCTAAGATACGAGAGTAAACAATAGATGTGACATATATCACAAGAGGTGTCCTTTGGCCTTGAACCCACCTTAGTGTATACTTATCGGATTTACTAGATGATGCAATGAATATGAAATCTTAAACTGTTCATCTCCACAGTAAACCAAGACAATAAGTAACACGTATGTCACACCAACATATTGCACATTCATACATTTGTGTTCATTTTGGTCCTGAAAAAAATCCTGGATTCATGAGAGCTTTCGAGAATGTGGCCATGTAATTCTCATAAATGTGACCCCACATTTATACTCATATAGGTGATACTGATTCAGAATAGTTTGCTTTTGTCCTACTTGATTTACAAGTATCAATATCATTAAACTAAGAATTCTAAAGCAAAATTAGAATGTTTATTTCAATGAAAATTTGAAGCATCAACCATAGGGAGATATGTGACATTTACTAACATTTAACAAACAGTACTGTATATATTTACCATGACATAGTACAACATAAACTTACACCTTAATCCATGTGATGAGGAGTAGTATTTTACAATATAAAGCTATCAATCTCATTGTTTATTTCAACCATCTCTCCATAATTGTTTCATGTACAAATTTGTAGATGATCCTGCAATTGAAAAACCCAAATGTGCAGTAAAAACAACCAAGAGAAACATAAGCTAAAAGAAATCACACTAAACTCACACAGCACAATGTTCATCGCCTGCACGAGCCTATAAATGTTAAACTAATCTAGTTTAATATCAAGGGCAAATATTATTGTTTGAGTCGTCTCATATAAATGTTATATGCTTAAACGATAAGTCCAAGGAATATGTGATTGGGAGAATGCAATCTAAAGAAGTTAGATTCATGAGACCATTCTTTCGTAGACACATCCTAAACGTTCCTGATCATAGGATTGCCAATTGAGCATTGACAGTCCGTTACGATCAATACGTGTTGTGTCTTCTCTCAGGGAGAGTGACTAGTCTCGAGTCATTGGTGTGTGTGACATCAAGACAAGTACGTAGGTGCTCAATAGAGAATGAGTTCACTGAACACGATCAACGAAGAGTTCTCATATTCATGTCACATGAGAACTCATGGTTGGGATAATGCAAAGTAGTCCTTTGACCTGAGGCATCACATTTGTCTTGTGGTTAAGTCCTTGATCTTTGATTATGTCAAAGTCACCCCATCCGCGGGCGGCATCGTTGGGGTTAAGCCACTTAGCTATGGAGGCAAGTGAATGCGCAACAAGGGATCTCTAACCTTCAAACTGTTTGAGGGAGAATACTCTATGATATGATTAAGAATCTCTGGCCAGAGTATGAATGAGATTTAGAAAAGTCGTTCTAAATCACATTCAAGGTAATCATATAAGAACGCGACTCACATTGGATAGTAGACATGAATAAACTATCAAACCAAACAATGTGGTCAAGAGTATTGTATTAGAGAAAGACCGTATTGCATTTGTAATCCTAAACTGAATAGGTTCTCTACCTCTTCTGATTAGCTTGGGTAACCATGATATGCTGCTAGGTGTCACTCTTGGTTTGTGGAAGCCCTAAACGTGTATAAACACTAAAGGGAGAATTGAAAGTAACCTTCTCTACCTCTTCCTCATAATCAATTTTAAAGAGTTTTCATCGCCCACTGCCTCGCTAAAAGGAACCTAATGGATCGTACACCGTGTAAGGTGGAGATTGAAGAAACAATGGAGATGAGTAAGAATAATTAAATGGTTTAATTATTTATGGAAATGATTAATTAATATGTTAATTAATCAAACGAATAAGTTCGTTAAAGACCTCGGGATAGTTTTGGACCTTAAGGCCCAATGGGCTTCGAACGTCAAGCCCATTGACTTAAGTTGTATGACAACTTAATGAATAATGATTCACAAAGGCCTAAACGGCCCAATGAAACCCCAAGGCCGGCCATAATGCTTTTGGAGTGGGTTTAGGACTTATTTACAAGTTTGCCACTCCAATGAATTAGGGTATAAATATGACTTTATAGCCAAAATTCATTTAGGGTTTGTTTTGGAGAAAATTGGAGAGAACATGTCTCTCCATTTCTCTCTAAAGAGGCCGGCCCCTTGGAGGGTGTATCTAGCCATACTACTACTCCAAGGTCACTCATTTTCTACTCCAATCTCTCCTTGGTGTGGAGACTTAGAGGTTCTCAATTTTGGGAACTTGTAGAAACCTTTTCATCCATCCAAATCCATAGATTTTAGATGCAAGGAATGAAGGCCCTCTCTTTGGGTGATTAGCCTTTGCTTATGCAAAGAGGAATCTACAAAGGTATATATTTCTCAACTCACTTTTGATTTGAGTTGAGTCTTGGTTCACCAATCTACTAGGCTTTGAATTTCATGGTTAATGTTTTGTTTTTAAGTGCATGCAAGCATGATTCCGCCTTTAATTGTTAATTGCATGCTTATAGATGTTGCTTAAATGAACATGTTTTCACAAAATCATCCTTCAAGTGGTATCAGAGCCTAGGTCTAGTAGTTGGTGAATCCTTTTGGGTTTGGTGGTTCATAGTTTGTGATTTAAAAGTTGTAATTGTTACAAGCTTTATTCTTGTTTCTTTGAATGTAAATTTTGTTAGAAAATTTGTCATCTCAAATGTTGTTGATGTAGTTCTTATGAGCATGAATATTGGAGCTAAAATTTGGTGCCATGCTTTTGGGAATTTTCTGCCAAATCCAAAGGGTGGATTTTTGGGTTCTTGTTTGACTTGTTAAAAGTGTTTTCAAGTAACTTTTGGAACCCTTATGTACCCTAGTTTGGTTATATGTTATTTCCCTAAAGTTTGAATGGTTTTGGGATGTTTTTGGAGTAAAAAATGTTCATGGAAATTTTTTGGGTTTTTCATGAATGTTCTTCATTGTTCTTGACATTTTTGCCAAGAACAAAAAGTTTTGTGTTTTGATTCAAAGTTTTGATTTATTTCATAAAGTTTATGTTTTATGTTTTTCAAATGATTTAATGTGTTAGATATTTGTTTAAATGGTGGTAGAAATAATGGTGGGTGTGAAAGGATTAATTCCCTTTCACACACACCACTTGCACCACTTGCATACTTTATGTCTAACTTAGCAATCAACACACACATCACTCATTTCTCCTATCCAAAACCGGCCCTCCCTCAAGTGGGAGTACTTTTGGGGCTTTTATGCAATTACATAAAGTTTTGATACTTTTGTGTATTTGCACTTTGGCCCAAAAATTTACGTTTTTACGTTTAGGTCCAAAAACGCTAAAGGACAAATTGTTTTGTTCCTTTAATGAAGTTTTTCCATTGTTTAAATTTTGGGTTCTACTTGTATTTACATGAAGTAGTGGACTTTTGTGTTTTTACAAAGTGACCCCAAAAGTTTATGTTTTTGCAATATAGCCCAAAAGTTGAGGTTAATTGCTTTATGGCCCAAATTAGGTAGAGAACAAAATTGTTTTGTCTCTTTAAATGAGAATTGGATTTTCATTTTGTTTAGCTCCATTTAAATCAATTTTATGGATACAAAAACCAAATGAAAATGTTGCATTCAAATTAATTAGTTAAAGTGTTAATTAATTAAAGGGTGATTATGAACCTAAGCCTACGATAATTGAGCTATGTGATAGGCTGTTTCAAATTTGTTTGAACCATGGGAATGTGTAGATTAGATTTTGGTTGTAATTTGATTTGATCAAATGTTGTAATGAGCATAAGCTCATCTTTACTTTGAAGTACTTCTTTCTTGCTTTATTTGATATGCATGAAAATGAAGTAGTTGGGTCCAACGCCCCTAAGACAACACGCCTTAATGTGATTAAACGCGTAACTAAAATCAATCACCATCCCTAGACCGAGATTCAACACAAGGCTCGTGTTGAATCTAAACAAAGGTTCATAATCATCCTAAGGCCCTAAGGCAACTATATAGTCCATCAAATGAATGCAAATGTTATGTTAGTAGTATCATATACTCTTGCTTTAAAAACGTTTTATAAGCATAGTGGGAGTATTATATACAACTAAAAACAATCATATGGACCAATAGTTGTAATAGGACCAAAATTGTTTTAATAGAGATTAAAATGTATGTTTATATGTGATGAGACCTAAAACCCTCAACCAAACCATTATTAAGTTGATAAGCGTGAGAGTGCTTTGAACACTTTTTCATGGCCTTCCACCGTGGTAGGCTCCAGTCGTTTATGACTTGTACACCGCCTTCACCCTATCATGGGGGAGTGCAAAGTGCATGCTTATATTCAGGAGGAGTCTATATACATACTTGATGAGGTGAGTGTAGGCAACGAGGATGGCCGACATCGTATCATCGTGAGGCTATTCTTGAACCCCTTCACAAACTAAGCATGGTGGGAATGACTTAACTAAGTGCAATGGACCCAACATCGTATCATTGTGAGGTGACATTCTCTAGAGGCCAAATAAGATGGGTACTTGCAAGTGATGCAAATGAGTAAGCGTACTCTCTCATTATTATTAACGCTAGCCAACATGATATAATTATGAGGTGGACTTGGTAATAGTGAGCCTCCCATACCCTACTAAGAGTTTCTTCCAAAACTCTCGAATTCCAATGAGGGATATGGAATTTGCCAAAAATAGTGGGTGGTGCTATTTGATTTAAAGACCTGAATCAAATGGCTTAAAATCAATCAATTTATATTCGTTATGTATTTACTTACCATTATATTTGCAAACGCTATCCCACACTTGACAAATAAAAGCCGAAAGCTTTAGTTTCCGTACTTGGTACTACAAAACCATAGATCGTCTTTAATGGCTTGTAAATATACCTAAGTAGTCTCATCCTCACAATCTTCCTATTGATAATGTATCATTAGAAGAATATGTTAGAAAAAGTCTATCATAAAGAGGACAACACTTTTAATGTCATAATTCTTCAATTACAATTTGTTGTATGAAGAAATAAGAGTTGCTTTGAACAACCCTTAATCAATGCAAACACTTAGTGCTTGTTTCTTTGTTACATGAACAAGGAACTTGAGAAGAAAGCACAAAGGCATGGACACTTAATGTGCCATGATTCTTCACTTACAATTTGTTGTATGAAGAAATAAGAGTTGCCTTGTACAACTCTTGAAAGTTTGTAATTATGTTTAGAACATAATGGTTGGTTGACAAAAATAGTCCATTAACATGGACTTATGATGATTTTGAATCATTGAGTGTTGAAGTGATAAACCACTTAACGAGACGGAAACTAGGCAAGGACTTCACCTTTATGTCCCTATCCTAATGGTTCACTAAGTTTATTGTAAACTATGTAGTGAACAATAAACACATACTCCCCAAAATGTTTGATGTGTATAACACAATTGAAATAAGTTTCAAGAGAGATAGTGGGAGTTTAGGGACCATGACTAATGTAGTCAAAGGAGAAGTCAAATGAAGAAGATAAAATTAACTCCAAAGGGAACAAACTTTCTTTATGAAAGGATGGACATTGGAAGGGGTATTTGCAAGAAATGTCTTGCAAGTGTCAAGAACACACCTTTCGAAGGTGTTGTAAATTGTTCTTGAATAGTTCAAAACAGTTGGTTCTTCTACTTGAATGCTTGATTCCGTATTAGTAACTACGTTTTACAATCGTTGTAAAAGTGTGACTAATAAGAAGTAAAAGATATATGAGAGAAGAAAAGGTGCTTTACATTCGGAACGTGAATAAAATATAGATCTCTGCGAAAGCAGATAGTACTTACTTCCTCATATGAACCACCAAAGAAATTGGAAAAACCAAAGATTGTCTTTACATTCCAATTTTAAGGAACTTAATTCCGTCACTATAGTAGAGATGGATGAATGTTTTGTTTGACAAAACATTGTTTTTTATTAATCAATGATTGGATTATAGTAATCTAATTGATTGTCTCTATAGTAGAGATGATATGGTAGTGTTAACTGTTTAGAATATAATGATGCTTAAAACCCAAAAGGTTGCAAGGTAGTGACTAATCCCAACTAAGTTATGATACCTCTAAAACATAAGTTACGAGTTGGTCATAGATGGATGCTTTGGATTGTTAGATCCGGATCCAATACCTTCTTGTTAAAATTGTATAGAGGCGAAATGTTCGAATCTTTATTCTTTTGGAAAGAAGAAAGAATTACAAAGTTGTTGAGGTTAATTCACTTAGATGTTAGTGGCACTTGTCCACAACATAATACTACTCATGTTATATGACATTCACCGAAGATCACTCTCGGTTGGACTATAGTTTATTTTTGAATAAACACAAGTCCGAATACTTCGCAAAATGTTTCAAAGAATTCAAGAAATGTAAGTTGATGAGTAAGACGTCTAAAGTATTTGCCTCATTAGATTTGATCCAAGGAAAGGTAACACTTTAGATGAGTCTCCTTGAAAAATATCAAGGAAAGAAGCATCATAAGATAATAAATTTCTCCATTAAGGAGAAGAACGAACTTAAATAAGATTTAGTTCGTTGGATGTTATCTATTACCCATATATAGGATATATACTTCTAAAAACAATATGATTGTCAATTAGAAGATCTTCCAAATTTTTCATGACTCCATAAGATGTAGTTGGAAAGAAAGACAAATCTTAAGCATGTTAAGTTTGGGGTTGTGTGCTAATAAGCAATATTTGTTTGATAACAATTTTGTGGGATATCCTTAAATTAACTTTTGGATATCGCTTCTATAAACCAATTAACAAATGTTGTTTTGTTGGGTAGTTCATTGTAATCCTACAATGTGATTTGCCTAAGAGCAAATGAACGAGAGATAGAACTCAAAGAATGGGTTCTTTGAGAGACAAGAAAGTAATCAACAAATATAACAACCTAGTTCCTATACCACAAGCTCCAAGGTAGTCGAGAAGGATTTATAAACCGTCTCAGTTGAATGGTTTGAACTTTATGACTATGGCATAGAGTTGCACCTCTTAATTCAAAAGAAATAAGAATGAAAATCCTTATGACTACATTGAGTGTATATACGATATATACTCAAGGAAATGGTAAAGTACCATTTGACCCGAAATAATGAAAACCCCATAGCTAATTGGTAGCTTAAGGTGACTGCAATCAAAGAGAATGGTTGACTTTGAAGAAACCATCTTTGACGTAGTCTTGTTTTTCAATTAATTCGAAGATAGCTAGCTACAACTAAATGGTGATTCAATGTTTGGACATTATATGGGTTTCCGAAACCATTATTAAGATAGTCTTGATAATATATATGTCTAAAACTATGAATCACAAGACATATAAGTTGTAGAGATCCAACCATCATGAATCTTAGCAAGCTAGTGGGAGCTATAAGCATCTTATGAGAAAAGGATCAAATCGTTTGATTTCTCATAAAGATGTAAATGAATCTTTTGTTTACTAGGTTTACAAAAGATTAGTGGGAGTTAATCATGTTCCTAAAATTTAAATATATATTTAATATATTAATTTTGGAAATGAAAAGAATACTTCTTCATTAAAGTTATAACTTTAAAACATTATATGAAGATAGAATGTATATGGGAGTTAATCATGTTCCTAAAATTTAAATATATATGATATATTAATTTTGGAAATGAAAAGAATACTTCTTCTTTAAAGTTATGACTTTGAAACATTATATGAAGATAGAATGTATATGGGAGATATAGTCTATATACATGGGATGGAAATCTATAATGATATATTTCATGATATAATTGGATTATATCAATCCCTAATAATAGACAATAGATGCTAGGAAGTTTCTCATATGGTGATAAACTTCAATTAGAAGGACAACTCTAGTGAGACTAAGAAGTTGCTCTTCTCAAAGAGAACGTACTCTTTGACTCCCAAAGAAATAATGCGTAAATAGAATCCTTTATGCGTATGCATAAAGGGGATTTATGTATTTCATATTGTTTGAAAAACATTGATATGAGTTGTACCTAGAACGGTACAAGACGATATCAGTGCAAGCCCAGGATCAGAACCATGGCAACTGTCAAGTGAGTCCTTAAGTATTTAAGAAATACTAAAGGATAAATTCCTCAAAGATTGAGGAAGAATTAGAGTAACGTAATGGAAGCGTAAATGTATTAGATTATGAATCTAATCTATCATTGGATGTTTCTTCATTATGAATGAAGAGATAAACAGATATCTCTTTATTATGACTAAAGAGATATTTGGATGGAAACATTAAAGTAATGACTTTAGTGTGTTCCATTATGAATGCAAAATATACTGCCATATAGAAGTTTACAACAATGTTGTTTGGATGGGAAAGTTCATTTATGAACTCTCTATTCGGTTCCAACCAGAAAGTGTATCTAGTGTATCGACACTATGACACTAATGGGGCGATAGCTCAAGCCAGGGAATCAAGGTCTCATCAAGGTCCGAACTCAAATGAGAGACTGAACCACATGATTGAGAATCATGTATAATGGTGACGTCGTTATTCTCAAGGTTACTTCTATGGATAACATATAGATATCCATTGTCTAGGCCTACTATTCAGCCATTTATGAAATGACTACAGAAGAGGTATCATCACTGATGACTAAGCTGATTAGCTCTAGTGCAAGTGGGAGATTGTTGGAAATGTGCCCTAAAACCAATCATATGATGATACTTTACGGACATTTCATATGTTAAACTAATCTAGTTTAATATCAAGGGCAAATATTATTGTTTGAGTCATCTCATATAAATGTTATATGCTTAAACGATAAGTCCAATGAATATGTGATTGGGAGAATGCAATCTAAAGAAGTTAGATTCATGAGACCATTCTTTCGTAGACACATCCTAAACGTTCCTGATCATAGGATTGCCAATTGGGCATTGACAATCCGTTAAGATCAGTACGTGTTGTGTCTTCTCTCAGGGAGAGTGACTAGTCTTGAGTCATTGGTGTGTGTGACATCAAGACAAGTACGTAGGTGCTCAATAGAGAATGAGTTCACTGAACACGATCAACGAAGAGTTCTCATATTCATGTCACATGAGAACTCATGGTTGGGATAATGCAAAGTAGTCCTTTGACCTGAGGCATCACGTTTGTCTTGTGGTTAAGTCCTTGATCTTTGATTATGTCAAAGTCACCCCATCCGCGGGTGTCCACGACATCGTTGGGTTTAAGCCACTTAGCTATGAAGGCAAGTGAATGCGCAACAAGGGATCTCTAACCTTCAAACTGTTTGAGGGAGAATACTCTATGATATGATTAAGAATCTCTGGCCAGAGTATGAATGAGATTTAGAAAAGTCGTTCTAAATCACATTCAAGGTAATCATATAAGCACACGAATCACATTGGATAGTAGACATGAATAAACTATCAAACCAAACAATGTGGTCAAGAGTATTGTATTAGAGAAAGACCGTATTGCATTTGTAATCCTAAACTGAATAGGTTCTCTACCTCTTCTGATTAGCTTGGGTAACCATGATATGCTGCTAGATGTCACTCTTGGTTTGTGGAAGCCCTAAACGTGTATAAACACTAAAGGGAGAATTGAAAGTAAGTTTCAATTCATAATCAATTTTAAAGAGTTTTAATCGCCCACTGCCTCTCTAAAAGGAACCTAATGGATCGTACACCGTGTAAGGTGGAGATTGAAGAAACAATGGAGATGAGTAAGAATAATTAAATGGTTTAATTATTTATGGCAAGGATTAATTAATATGTTAATTAATCAAACGAATAAATTCGTTAAAGACCTCAGGATAGTTTTGGACCTTAAGGCCCAATGGGCTTCGAATGTCAAGCCCATTGACTTAAGTTGTATGACAACTTAATGAATAATGATTCACAAAGGCCTAAAAGGCCCAATGAAACCCCAAGGCCGGCCATAATGCTTTTGGAGTGGGTTTAAGACTTATTTACAAGTTTGCCACTCCAATGAATTAGGGTATAAATATGACTTTATGGCCAAAATTCATTTAGGGTTTGTTTTGGAGAAAATTGGAGAGAACATGTCTCTCCATTTCTCTCTAAAGAGGCCGGCCCCTTGGAGGGTGTATCTAGCCATACTACTACTCCAAGGTCACTCATTTTCTACTCCAATCTCTCCTTGGTGTGGAGACTTAGAGGTTCTCAATTTTGGGAACTTGGAGGAACCTTTTCATCCATCCAAATCCATAGATTTTAGATGCAAGGAATGAAGGCCCTCTCTTTGGGTGATTAGTCTTTGCTTATGCAAAGAGGAATCTACAAAGGTATATATTTCTCAACTCACTTTTGATTTGAGTTGAGTCTTGGTTCACCAATCTACTAGGCTTTGAATTTCATGGTTAATGTTTTGTTTTTAAGTGCATGCAAGAATGATTCCGTCTTTAATTGTTAATTGCATGCTTATAGATGTTGCTTAAATGAACATGTTTTCACAAAATCATCCTTCAAACTGCACACAACACAAAGCTCCTCGCCTACATGAACCTAAACTGCACATGACACAAAGCTCCTTGCCTGCAAGAGCCTACACTGCACACTGCAACAATACTCCTTGTTCGCAAGAGGTTAAAAGGTGACACTCAATGCTTCTCGCCTGCATAAGCCTAAATTGCATGCGGCATAAAGCTCTTCGACTGCACAAGCCTAAACTTCACACGGTAACAATACTCCATGCTCACAAGTGCTTAAGAGGTGACACTCAATGCTCCTTGTTCGCACGAGCTTAGAAGGCGACACTCAACGCTCTTAGCCTGCACGAGCCTAAACTACACACGGCAACAATGCTCCTTGTTTGCACGACCTTAAAAGGCGACACTCAATGCTCCTCGCCTGCATGAGCCTAAACTGCACACGATAACAATGCTTCTTGTTCGCACGAGCTTAAAGGGCGACACTGCACACTCCTTGTTTGCAAGAGCTTAAAAGGCGACACTCAAAGCTCCTCACCAGCACAAGCTTAAACTGCACACGGCAACAAAACTCCTTGTTCACAAAAACTTAAAAAGCGACACTCAATGCTCCTTGTTCGCACGAGCTTAGAAGGTGACACTCAATGCTCGTCGCCTGCATAAGCCTCAATTGCACAAAGATCCTCGTCTGCACCAACCTAAACTGCCTATGGCATCAATGCTCCTTGTTCTCACAAGTTTAACAGGCGACACTCAACGTTCCTTGTTCGCACCAGGTTAAAAGGCGACACTCAAAGCTTCTCACCTACACGAGCCTAAACTGCCCATGGCATCAATGCTCCTTGTTCTCATGAGCTTAACAGGCGACACTCAACGTTCCTTGTTCGCACAAGCGTAAAAGGTGACACTCAATACTCCTCGCCTGCATGAGCCTAAACTACACACGGCAACAATGCTCCTTGTTCGGATGGGCTTAAAAAGCGACACTCAAATTTCCTTGTTCGTATGAACTAAAAGGGGACACTCAAAGCTCATCGCATGCACAAGCCTAAATTGCACACGGCAACAGTGCTACTTGTCCGTACGTGCTTAAAAGACAACACGCAACGCTCCTTGTTCACACGAGCTTAAAAGGCGTCACTTAATGTTCCACACCTGCAAGAGCCTAAACTACACACTGCATAAAGCTCCCCGTCTGCACGAGCCTAAATTGCACACGGCACAAGGCTGCTCGCCCGCATGAGCCTAAACTGCACATGACACAAAGCTCCTCGTCTGCACGAGCCTAATCTGCACATGGCAACAATGTTCCTTGTTCGTACGAGCTTAAAAGGCGACATTCAATGGTTTTTGTTCTCATGAGCTTAAAATGGGACACTCAAAGCTCATCGTATGTGCAAGCCTAAACTGCCCATGGCAACAATGTTACTTGGCCGCATGTGCTTAAAAGACAACACTCAATGCTCCTTGTTTGCATGAGCTTAAAAGGCGTCACTCAATGCTCCTCACCTACATGACCCTAAACTACACACTGCACAAAGGTCCTCGCCTGCACGAGCATAAACTGCACACGGCACAATGCTGCTTACCTGCATGAGCCTACACTGCACATGACATAAATCTCATCGTCTGCATGAGCCTACTTTGCACACGGCAACAATGCTTCTTATTTGGATGAGCTTAAAAGGTGACACTCAATGCTCATTGCCTGCATAAGCCTAAATAGCACACGATACAAAGCTTTTCACCTGCACGAGCCTACACTGCCCACGGCAACAACGCTCCTTATTGCACAAGCTTAAAAGGTGACACTCAATGATCCTCGCTTGGATGAGGCTAAGCTGCACACTACATAAAGCTCTTCACCTGCATAAACCTGCACTTTACATGGCAATAATGCTCATTGTTCGCACGAGCTTAAAAGGCGACACTCAATGCTCATCTCCTGCATGAGCCTAAACTACATGCTACACAAAGCTCCTTGCCTGCAAGAGCCTAAACAATGCTCCTTGTTCGCACGTGTTTAAAAGGTGACACTCAATGCTCATTGTTCGCATGATCTTAAAAGGCGACACTCAATGCTCTTCACCTGCATGAGCCTAAACTGCACATGACACAAAGTTCCTCACCTGCACGAGCCTACACTACACATGGCAATAATGCTCATTGTTCGCACAAGCCTAAAAGGCGACACTCAATGCACCTCGCCTGCATGAGCCGAAACTGCAAGCGCCACAAAGCTCCTAGCGTGCATGTGCCTAAACTTTACATGGCAACAGTGCTCCTTGTTCCCACGTGCTTAAAAGGCGACACTCAATGCTCCTTGTTCGCATGAGCTTAAATGACGACACTCAATGCTTCTCGCCTGCATGAACCTAAACTACACACGGCAACAATTCTCCCTGTTCGCATAAGCTTAAAAGGTGACACTCAATGCTCATTGCCTTCATGAGCCTAAACTGCACAAGGCATAAAGCTCATTGCCTGCACGAGCCTAAATTACACACTGCAACAATGCTCCTTGTTCCCACGAGCTTAAAGGCCGACACTTAACACTCTTTGTTTGCACGAGCTTAAAAGGTGACACTCAAAGCTACTTGCCTCCACAAGCCTAAGCCTCAAAAGGCAACAATGCTCATTGTTCACACGAGCTTAAAAGGTAACACTCAACGCTCCTTGTTCGCACAAGCTTAAAAGGCGACACTCAATGCTCCTCGCCTGCATAAGCCTAAACTGCCCACGTCACAAAGCTCCTTACCTGCACGAACCTAAACTACCCATGGCAACAATGCTCCTCGTTTGCACGAGCTTAAAAGGTGACACTCAACCTTCCTTGTTCGCAGAAGCTTAAAATGTGACATGATAAGCTCATATTTATATATATTTTACATCAAATTCACTTGTCTTTTCTTAGTTAGTTCCTTATATTTTTGAGCTATTTACTTTGTGTTTGTGTTTTCTAGGATTTGTCAAGCAAAGAAAAGAAAAATAGCACAAGTGGGATTTTAAGTAACAAATTCGTCAAAACTGTCTGTGCAGATCAGCTGACTTTGGAAGCAAGTTGCAAACAACTCATAATGAATTTGAGAATGAGTCTTATATGCTTGGAAAGCTACAGATGTATATTTTCTGGAGCATATCGTGGATTGTTAATATCATTTTTGTAGAAGAAGTTATGGCCGTTTTAACACTGAAAGGTTCGCAAGAGACTAAGCAGTTTGTAACTGCAATGAAAGCAATAAACCCAATAAATCTAACAGCCAAAACTAATGCAGCCAAGAACAAGCCAGCTGACACCTATTCAAATATCAGAGGAAATGGAAATAAAGACGAGGATTAAGTGGGAGTAATTGGCATAAAGGCTACCCAAAGCGTAATAATTGTTTTACCATTTCCTCTCACTTATTGCCATCACTAAATGGCTGTTAGTGGGTGAGTTAAGGAGAAGAAAATGGGGCAGCAAGTTAAAAAGGGGAAAGGATGCAGGTTGCAGTGTTGGAAAAAAAAAAGAACGGAAAAAAATAGAAAAGAAAAAGGACAAGGCAGCTTTGCGGAAAGGAAGGAAAGGAAGGAGGAAATCTTGGCATTCTCTTCTCTCGATTTTATCTTCTCAAACTCTCTTTCTGTTGGTTCTATTTGATAATAATGTGTAACTAAATTTTTAGTAGGTAAGGGCTGTTTTGAAGCCCCGAATATGATTGCAAGTTTGTTATGACATTTTGTTTGAATTACTTTTATGAATGGATGAAAATTGATTCACTACTTGTCTCATTGATGAATTGTTTATGTGTTTTCTACGGATGCTTACTTAGTAAGCATATCTAGGATTCTAATGCTATGAATATGTGTGTACCTGCCCTTATTGAATGAGGACCTACATATGTTCTAGAGTAGTACTTGTTAATTGCGATTAACATGTGAACCAATTTCTAGGATAAGTAAGACAACGCTAGTACTTACGATGCCTTGTGATGACTCAAAATCTTTTTGTTCTTAATGATTTCTACTTGTTAAATCTATGAACATGCCATTCTAGATTGCATACTAGGAACTAAGTTAAGTTGAAAACGCCATTCTCTTAACATTCTACATAAGAAAGAGTAATAGGTTGAGTTCTAACATTGAGCCAACTTGAGCATCTTCATCCGGAAATAAAAGGAATTTGAATGAAACATAACATGTTTGCAAGATTATTTGGTGGTGGATAGCAATTCCTCTAACTCGTTTTTCTTAAATTGTGAACTACTTAAAAATTGTTTATGTCCTGTTTTTGTTCGATTTTATTTAAATATCAAATCAACTCCACAAATCCTAAAACTTTGTGTAAGTGTAGCTCTGTGTGTCTAGTGTGTTCATATAAAATTTCGTAGAGTTTAGATTAGTGTAAGTCGATCTAATAATTATTTTTCGATGGATGGTCAGTAGGGACAGCAGCCCAGTTTTTGTGACATTTTAAATAGTTAGATAAAACAATCTTCTGCGAGAAAGACCCTTATTTTCATATGCTACAATTGACAAATCTTAGCTTTAATAAGGAAAATCAATAGGACATTTTTGTGCTACTTTGTGGTGTGCTTTTAATCCTATCATGACACTCAATCCTCCTCGCCTACATGAGCCTAAACTGCACACAGCATCAAGCTCCTCTCCTACACGAGCCTAAACGGCACACGGCAACAATTCTCCTTGTTCATAGAGCTTAAAAGGTGTCACTTAACACTCCTTGTTCGCACCAGCTTAAAAGTCAATGCTCCTCGCCTGCTGGAGCCTAAAATGCACACGGCACAAAGCTCCTCCCTTGCACAAGCCTCAATTGCTCACGTCAACCTTGCTCCTTGTTCGCATGTGCTTAAAAGGTGACACTCAATGCACCTTGTTTGCATGAGCTTAAAAGGGAAAACTCAATGTTCTTCGCCTGCGTGAGCCTAAACTACGCATGGCACAACGCACCTCGCCTACACGAGCCTAAATCGTACATTGCACAAACGCTTTTTGCCTGCACTAGCCTAAACTGCACACGGCAACAATGCTCTTTGTTCGCAGGAGCTTAAAAGGCGACACTCAATGCTACTCGCCTGCATGAGCCTAAACTGCACACGACATAAAGCTCCTCACCTACACGAGTCTAAACTGCACACGACAACAATGCACCTTATTCGAGCGAGCTTAAAAGGCGACACTCACCATTCCTTGTTCACCTGAGCTTAAAAGGTGACACTCAAAGCTCCTCGCCTGTACAAGCCGAAACTGCACACGACGATAATGCTCCTTGTTCGCACAAGCTTTAAAGGTGACACTCAATTCTTCTTGTTCGTATGAGCTCAAAAGGCGGCACTCAGTGCTCTTCCCCTGCGTGAGCCTAAACTGCACATGGCACAACGCTCCTTGTTCGTACGAGCTTAAAAGGCGACACTCAATGGTCCTTGTTCGTACGAGCTTAAAAGGAAACACCCAATACTCTTGGCTCGTAAAAGCATAAACTATGTACAGAAAAATCAAAATCATCTTCAAAATCACCACCAAAACCGTCAAAAGCAATCCATCACTCCTTTGAACTACGTCATGACTTGATCCCTCCTCAACCGAGGGTACATAGGCAACTTGAAACTTCAAAACTTGAAGTACAATGACATCATCAACAGGAAAACACAAACACTTTGAAGAATAAAGAGTAAATTCAAGAATGTGAATACTTTATTTTTTTTAAAGGAGGAATTCGGCTACAAAGCCGCATTACAAAATGAGCAAAAAACAAAGACGGCTTCTCTAGTTGTCGACAAGGTACATCACAAAGCTTCACGTGGCATACGACTCAACACAATTGGACAAGTCATCAATGACAGGTGGCACAAATCAAGCAAAGGAAGCTCAAAACTTCCCCAAAATTGGGGAAAAGGGGAAAATACCCCTTAAAATTAGCAAGGGGTCCAAATTGCTCTCAAAACCAGAAAGAAAGCTAAAGCATCTTCACAAAACAAACAAGAATTGAATATTGCTCACAAAATAGGCAAGAAAGCCCTATAATTCGGCCAAGCAAAGGAAAGTGGTTGAAAACAAGACACAAAACATGCCTAAATTCTCTCATGGATGATTGAAGACAAAAATCAAAGCCAAATCCACCCAAAGGTATGTCTTTGGAAGTCTATAAATACAAGATCCCAAGACAACCATAGGGACAATTTCTACATTGAAGGGGGAGTCGACAATTTCTACATTGAAAGGCCAAAATTCTCACAAACACCTTTGCCAAATCTTTGAAGACTAATACGATGTCAAAGATCTCTTCGAACAACGAACAACCAAAGCCGAAGTTTCTTTCAACCAAAGACAAAGCATTCATTTGAAGAATCAACAAGCACTTGTGCCGATTACTTCAAGACTTTGTTGCAAGCTCAAAACTTGTAGCAACGTTTGATTCAAGATTAAGTTGCCAAGACCCTTGAATCAACGAAATTCTACATCAACATCACCTTTTTCCATGACCCTAAACTTGGGGTGAAGACCATCCAAGCGTTGTTTCAAGTTCAAAACTTGAAGCAATCAGTCAATCGTTCATCCAAGAACAAGTCATCATGACACTTGGATCAACGGCCTACGTATCTACATCAAATTTGAAGACTAAATCAGAGGAAAATTGTAAACAGAGATTGTAACCCTACAAATTCATCAATACAAATCTACTTTGTACATGTATTCTTGTTTCATTCGTTACAGAATTTTCGTCTTCACAATATTTCACAAGCCTAATCCGCACAGCCACAAGGCCTAAGCCTTCTATCCTTATCCCAAATGACCTAATCCCAATTATTAATGTAAAAAAAAAATCCTAATATAAACCCCATTGGAGGAGTAGTGTTCCTCGACGTGGGACACTTTGAGGCATACAATTCCAGCAACACCATACATTTTGAGTCGAAAATTAGGTCCTAAGGCAAGCTGAGGTACGAGAGTAAACAATAGATGTGGCATATATCAGGAGAGGTGTCATTTGCCTTTGAACCTACCTTAATGTATACTTATCGGATTTACTAGATGATGCAATGAATATGAAATCTTGAATTGTTCATCTCCGTAGTAAACCAAGACAATAAGTAACACGTATGTCACACCAACATATTGCAAATTCATACGTTTGTGTTCATTTTGGTCCTGAAAAAATCCTAGATTCATGAGAGCTTTAGAGAATGTAGCCATGTAATTCTCATAAATGCGACTCCACATTTACACTCATATAGGTGATATTGATTAAGAATAAGCTATTTCTGTCCCACTTGATTTACGAGTATCAATATCATTAAACTAAGGGTGATTTTGTATAAAATCAATAAAAAGTTACAATATTAACCATATATCAATCATATTTATGCTAATAAATATGGTTAAATTATGTTTACTACCCTCATGTTTCGTGGTTTTCAACATTTAGTACATCAAGTTTTTTTCGTCCCAGAGTCATACCTAAAGTGTAAATTTTGGGACAGTCTCATACATCCGTTAGTCAAACTGTTTACTGTGTCGTTAACTAATGATGTGGGACCTATGTGGACAATGACTGGATGCCACGTGTCATAAAGGGGTCTACGTGGGAATTAAAAATTCAAAAAAATAATTATTTAAAGAAAAGTTAAAAATAAAAAAAAATAAAAAACCAACCAACCCAGGTCGTCTTCCCCAATCCCTCGTGCCCACCCTCCCACCCGCACCCAGATCTTCCCGTCCCTTCCTTCTTTCCTTTGCAACCCCCACCCTCTCTTCTCTCCTCTGCAAACCCCACCCACCCTCCTTCCCTTCTCTCATTTGCAACCTGCACCACCCACCCTCCCTTATCTCCTCTGCAACCCGCACCAAATTTAGCAAAACAAAACTAAAAAAAATCGAATCCATCAAAGTGTAGACCACAATCCAAAACCCTACCACCTAAAAAACAATTAGCATAAGTGCTTAATCAACCACTTCAAACAATCGAAATAAAAAATCAAGCAGCAGATGAACCTCACCTACACCACAGTCCGTACAAGAAGCCTTCCTTCAAGTCCGAACAAAAGACCTCGCAATTACCAAAAACTACACCGAAGCGGAGAATCCCAATTGGCAGTAATAGAAAGTTCCGACGAGCTCGGAGCAAGCAATGGTTGCAATGGTGAAAAGAATGCTCAAACGTTTGTGCCAGTGGTGGAAGCGGAAACCCTAGAACGAATAGGGAGAGAGAATCCCTCTTTTCTCTTTCGTTTCATTTTTTTTTTTGGAGTGAGATTTGAAACTGGAAAATGATAATTTTAGTGTGCGTGGGTTTTCTGTTGCTTTGACTCCGAGAGGGAGAAGAACAGAGGAAAAGAGGGAGAGAAGAAAGGAAGAGGGTGATGATAATTTTGGGGGTGAAGGTTAGGGTTTTGTTGATGCTATGATTTTGATTTGGTAGGTGGGTGGTACCATTGGTGCGAGGTGGGTGGTACGGGTTGCAAAGGAGATATGGGAGGGTGGGTGGTGCGGTTTGCAGAGGAGAGAAGGGAGGGAGGGTGGGTGGGGGAAGGTTTGGGTTGGGGGAGGGGGACACAGGTCGACAGGAAGATCTGGGTGTGGGTGGGAAGGTAGGCACGGGGGGATTGGGGAAGATGACCTAGGTTGTTTTTTTTTTTTTAAACTTTTCTTTAAATAATTATTTTTTTGATTTTTTAATTTCCACGTGGACCCCTTTATCACACATGGCGTCCAGTCATTGTCCACATAGGCACCACATCATCAGTTAACGGCAGAGTTAACAGTTTGACTAACGGATGTATGAGACTGTCCCAAAATTTACACTTTAAGTATGACTCTGGGACGAAAAAAACTTGTTGTACTAAATGTTGAAAACCACGAAACATGAGGGTAGTAAATAGAGTTTAACCCTTATAAATAAGTCAATCAAGTAAAGTGATACTTAAATGCATTTAAGACACTAAAAAATTACAAAATATGCCATTACAAATTTTATCACTCACACGCCTCTTATTCTTCACACCTCACACAACTCCTAATTTTTGCATTTAGATTCAGACATTGTAATGCAATGTCCGTTTCCTGGTTCAGTTTTTTTACGTTATTTTAACATTTAGATTCAAACATTCCAATGCAGTGTCCGTTCCTTGGTTTTGTTTTTTAAATTGTTTTTACATTTGGATTCAGACACAGCAATGCAATGTTTGTTTCCTGATTCTGTTTTTCACATTTTGATTTAGACATTGCATTGTAGTGTCTACTTCCTGGTTCCTTTTTTTTTTTTACATTTTGATTCAAACACTACGTTGTAGTGTCTACTTCCTGGTTCTGTTTTTTTCTTGTCCTATACTTCACACATTCCACGACTCCATTTACATTTAGATTCAAACGCACGATGTTTTCATTTCCTAATTCTGGATTGCAGACCCATAACTCTTCGCAAATGCACCTTTAATTCAAGATGGGTTCTGATGGACAAAACCCTTAACAGAATCTCTATGTCCAAAGCATTGAGATTCGTTTTTTTGATGGACAAAACCCTTAACAGAATATTTTGCTGGAAAAATATTACGTCCTTTTTTTTTTTTGCTTGTGTTTTGTTTTTGCTGTTGATAGTTGCACTTCTATTTGGAATTCCCCTTTTTCTCTCAACATTGTGTTTGGTATTGGGAAAGTTTCAAAGCACTGAGATTAATCGAACTATTTATTCGGGTTTGACGAAGGAGATAGAAAGATAAAGTGGCAGGGAGAGGAGAGATAAAAATGAGAGAGTGAAGAGAAAGAAGGGAAGAGAGAGACATGATACAAAATTGCGAGAGAATGAAGTAAATAAGGAAGAGAGTGGATGAGATTAGGAATGCAATAAAGTGAAGAGAGAAGGGTATAATAGTTATTTTATACCTATCATAAACTCATGTGTCATGCTTCATTGACCTATGCATAATTATTATAAATAATTCATTGATTATGTCCAAAAATAAAATTGGCCATTGATATATGGCTAATTAGTGAAGATTTTATTGACCTTTGGCCAAATGTCCTTTAAACTAATGTATGTTTCAAGCATCAGCAGTCAACACACTTTTTCAGTCATAGGAATGGGTATGTAAGTGTGTTTCACCTTCGAACCTAGCCAAACCAGTTTGGCTATTGAACCTAGACCATGGAACGTTCAATCAACTAGGTTAGGCTTCAGTTTGGTAGATTCATTTACGTCATTGGCTTAAACCCATTCCCCTCGATGTATGCGTACACAAAGAGAAAGCCAAAAAACATCATGAAATATGAAATATAGATAGAGATGTAAGTGAACCGTCAAGTGTACCAAATTTGCATTTGTTTAAATGAGTATAGATAGATATGTGAGTGAACTTAGATAAAAGATGGGGTGGGGTGTAAATAAATAAAATTCTGAATATTAAACGATGCATTCCATCAAAGAAAAAAAAAAGTAAATTCAAGTATACAAATAAAAGCCAATTCTTTTTCTCATTTTGCAAACATGTATAATATATTTGCATTTAGCAACTTCTTCTTTCAGATAGAATAGTGAACAAAAAAAAATCAATATAAGGATCTAAAGAATGTTAAGTCTTTGTCATCGAAGTGTTGTAGTATCTTGTAAACGAATGCATCTTGTTTCCAAATCACCTCCATTTGAACCAACATAAGCATAGCTTCCTTTGCTATTTAAGTCAAAATGTATGGAACCCCCCTCATCCTTAAGCTTTATATCTTTATTTTCTTCTCTTATTCTCTGTTCATAAATCTGAAAAGTTGATCCACTGTTCTTCTTATAAGCATCATTCATCATCTCTGTTGTGTTTCCTCCTCGATCTTGTTCGCTCATATTCTCCATAAAATTTATAGAGCCAAATTGAAATCCGTTAATTGGACTCTCGTTGCTTCTATATTATCGGGCCCTTTTAAGTCGAGGGCGAGGTCGTTTTGCGCCTTCTCCAATATGGCCTGCAAGTACTTCCCTTGAGCTTCAATTCTCATTTGCAACAACTTTTGAACCTATTTTGAAAAGTAGCGATAATGATTAGAAGATATGTTGAGGTTCTATCCCCAAACCAATTAGAAATGAGAAGTTACCCTCCTTAAAGGTCATTGTAAGGTTTATTAAACCTCCGATGTAGGAGTTTGCCTTTCACATCCATACAAGTGAAAGTTAGAATATTATTTGGCCTAATAATGAAATCTTGCCCGACCCTCTTTGTTTTGTCATTCAATTAATAGATCTAGCGTTATAATGCATTCCCCATATTGTATTGAAGTTGTTACCAGTCTTTTGATGACTCAAAGCCCCATCAATTTTCAGATCTGGTTCACTTAATGGTTTTATCATCATAAGAAGATTGAAATGAATTAAACTGATGACTTGATCAGATCTAGACCTTCACCCCTTAAACATACAAGATAACTAAAAGTCCTTGATCTCAAGGCATAAAAAAGAACTTAATGTAGACTTAACCCATCTACAACAATCCTTTGATAAACAAGAAGTCAGAAGTAACTTGGGGTGCAAGTAATCAGCTTAAAACACACTTGTTCTAAATCTGCCATATAGAGATGGCAGTGGCACACCTAAGCACTTAGTTGGTTTTGATTGCGAGCCTTAAGGCCTACTGTAGACATTGAAATTTCGGTGGCATAAATGTTAGCCATTGCATTAAGATTACATTTGTAAACATTGAAATTTTAGTGTAATAAATGTTGACCATTGTATTAAAATTACAACATTCATTCACTTCACCTACAACATCCAACCAAGTTTCACCTACAACACCCACCAAAATTCACCTACAACATCCACCAAAACAAATGGATGGTGGTGATTCATTCCCAAACCCTATAAATAGGCTCCTCCATCAAAGAATCAAAGGAGGATTTTACATACACTTTCTCTACTCCCAAATTGGAAGAGAAATCACACCACACCAAAGCCTTGAAGCCTCGAAACTCTGAAGCTCTCAAGCAAATCCCGAAGGATCAAGAAAGCCCTCTTCGTTCTTCGTGAAGTCCTCCTTCAAGATCAAGCCCTAACGCCCCCTTGAAGAACTTCCACCAATTCAAGATCAAGCCCCGACGGCCCTTGAAGAAGGTGTTCATCATTCATCGACTGTTCGTCCAAGACCAAGCCTCGACGGCCCTTGGATCAATAACACTACATCTACACATTTCAAAGATAGAATTAGAGGCTAAATTTGTAGAAGAGATTGTAACCCCTAAATCATTAATACAAATATTATTTTGTACACGTGTTCTTGTCTCATTCACCGCAGGAAATCCCGTGTTTACAAATTTGGCACGCCCAATGGGACAGTCTCTACCTCTCATCTCTATCTTTAAATCCGCAACAAGCACAAATGGCGTCAAAGAAGGCCCAAATTGTCATCGCTGTTGATGCAAGAAACAAGAGCGTCATCACGGCAGGAGGCGTCACTTCAGGCATCATAACTCGAAGCAAGGCAAAAGCTCTTTCTGCCGCCTCTTCCGCCCCTGCATCAACTCCGCCGAAGGCACAAGAGCACCCGAGGCACAAATCGGTGATCACCCTGGCCTCGCTCAGGGCGCCAAAAGAGGAAAGCCAGAGGAAGTACTCTGAATCCTTACTTTCTGATGCCGACTCAAGCAGCGGCATAGCTATGTAAGTCATGGTTGCTGGAGCGACTTCAATTGAGGAGCAGCTGGCTCAGATGAATGAAACAATCGCAAAACTCATAAGGACTGTGGAGGACAAAGACCTGCAAATCACAGCACTCGTTAACCAACTAGATGCAAAGCCCGATGAGAAAGCCAAGCAAGGGGATAATCCAGTAAAGAAGGAAAACGACGAGGATGAGGAACCTCCAGTGGAGAACGTCGAAGAGACGCTGAAGCCAGACCAAGCGGCGACGCTCATGGGGTCTCTCTCTATCCAGCAGCTGCAGGAGATGATCGCCAACACCATCAAGGCGCAGTATGAAGGAAGCTCACATGATTCTGTACTATACTCAAAGCCCTACTCCAAGAAGATTGACGCTTTGAAGATGCCGAGGGGTTATCAACCACCAAAGTTTATGCAGTTCGATGGAAAGGGGAACCCGAAGCAACATGTCGCCCACTTCATTGAAACCTGCAGCAATGCTTGAACAGATGGAGACTACCTCGTCAAGCAGTTCGTGTGCTCGCTGAAAAGCAACGCCTTTGACTGGTACACCGACCTCGAGCCCGAGTCTATCAACAGTTGGGATCAGCTAGAAAAGGAATTCCTCAACCGCTTCTACAGCACGCACCGCACCGTAAGCATGCTGGAGCTGACCAGTACGAAACAGTGGAAGGAGGAACCCGTCGTCGACTACATCAATAGATGGTGTTCATTAAGTCTGGATTGCAAAGATCAGCTTTCTGAAACCTCTGCCATTGAGATGTGTGTTCAAGGCATGCACTGGGGGTTACATTACATTCTCCAAGGCATAAAACCAAGAATGTTTGAGGAGCTGGCAACGCGTTCCCACGACATGGAGCTGAGTATCGCCAATCACAGAAAGAATGAGCCGATCACCCACTTCAAAAAGGATAAGGTGTTCGCCCCGAGTGTGGACAAGACCAGAAAAAAACCTGCTAAGGAAACTTTTACTGTCAACACTACCCCCATCAAAACCCCATCCGCGCCTATCAAGATTTCCTCCAAGACCAAGGCAAAGGAGACAAAGAGAAGTGAGCCTCCTCGCATCCAAGACAAGTATAAAAACACCTTGAGAGAGTTGGAGCAAAAGACGTACCCTTTTCCTGACTCAGACGTGGATGCGATGTTAGATGACTTGCTGGAAAATAAGGTAATTGAGTTACCAGAGTGCAAGCGCCCTGAAGAAATGAATCGAACGAACGATCCTAGGTACTGCAAGTACCATCGTATCGTAAGCCATCATGTGGGCAAGTGTTTCGTCCTCAAATAACTCATTATGAAGCTAGCGCAACAAGGGAGAATTGGGCTAGACCTTGAGGACACAGCCGCAACACATACTACTATAGTGGCGTTCGGATCATTCGATCTCGTGCCTCTCCAAACGACACCCGACCATTCCTATCAATGTGCAAGTTACACGACGCCTTCTACACAACCATCGCCGGGGGCAAACGAACAAGATGCGTATACCGATGATGATGAAGGATGGACATTGGTGACCTACAAAAAAACAAGGAAACCAAAACCACAAGCCACAAGACCAAATGTGGAACAAGTGAGAAAACACCGTCGCCGCAACAGTAGGAAGCCTAAAAGAAACGTAAAAGTCGATAAGCCAATGTATGCTGGGGAGCCTATGGAGCAAGAGCCACGCATTCCTGTCTCCTTGTACGAGTACTTCCCGAATGACTTCTTCCAACAGTGCACTATCGCTGCATGCCATATGGTCGAAGTAGAAATGGAAGAACCTTCAAAAGGCAAAGATATCACCACTGAGGGAGAAGAAACTTTCACGCTCGAAGAAGGTCTGCCAACACACTTTAGCATTGAGGAAGCGTTACGATTACCAAAGAAGATGCGAATAGCATTAGCAGCTATCTTGGAAAGTCCCAATGAACACGAAGTGCAAGAAAGCAAGAACGAAGGCTTGAAGCCTCGGCCACATGAATGTGCCACATGTTGTGCCATCGAGGACGCAATCCATTTCACCGATGAAGACTTACTGCTAGGATCCAAGCCTCACAACCGTCCTCTCTTCGTCTTTGGCTATGTAAAGGGGCACAAAGTCAACCGCATGCTTGTGGATGGTGGATCAGCCATAAACATCATGCCAAAGTCAACAATGACTACAATCGGCATCAAGGTGGATGAACTGTCCCTAAGTCGTCTACTAATCCAAGGTTTTAATCAAGGAGGACAAATAGCGATGGGCATGATCCGAGTGGAGATGACTATTGGTGAACTCAAGTCGAGCACGATATTCCACGTGATTGATGCAAGAACTTCCTACGGCTAACTCTTAGGAAGGCCTTGGATCCATGCGAACAGAGTAGTACCGTCCACCCTTCACCAATGCTTAAAATTCTACCGAGAAGGAGTGAAGGTGATCTATGGCGACACCAAACCATTCACTGAAGCCGAATCACATTTCGCAGACGCCAAGTTCTACATGGATGAAGACATGGTGCCCGAAGCTCTTCCAAAAGAGATCAAATCCACGGGCAAAGCAACACCTAAAAAGTAGGAGCGACAAGCCATGCCCAAGAAGCAAGAAGAAGAAGTTACGCCGTCTTCAAGCAAGAACGATAATGAACTGGCTAAACGTGCAACAACAAAGGGGAGTAGGACGCCCTCCAATGGACCAAACACACTCGTCTTCCGATACATCCCGATGTCGAGAAGAAAGAATGGTCAATCTCCGTTCGAAACTGGAGCAAACAAAGCCGATGCATAGAGGCATATGGATAATGTAAAGTTGCTTAAGACGAATGCAGTTTTACCTCTGACACAGCTAGGCGGCACTAAGGTCGCAAGACTACCACAAGGCTTCATAAAAGCTCTACCAAAAGGGGTGGAACCAAGCTTTCTCCCGACCCAGAGGACCGAAGAAGGTTTTGATCCAAATGCCTATAAACTCATGTCAAAAGCTGGCTACGACTTCGCTTCTTCTTCGAATCATAGAAAGAAGGTTTCAAACACCATTAACAATAAAGAACGTGACCTCACCGAGACTCAAAAGAAGTTGAAGAAGCACGGTTACGGAGTTGATAACAATAAAGCTGGACTAGGCTTCACACCAAATGCACCCGTGAAGATTTCAAGCAAAGCGAAAAATGCTAGCACTCAACACATCAGCATGAGTATTGAACAAGATCATGATGAGCCTAAATCCACCCCTTGGACGTCAGTCTTCGATATGATGAATCGTTCAAGACCCAGAATGTCAGCACTTAACCGCATTGGTGGTCAAAACCGAACCTCCGTCTTCAAGAGACTTAACATGCCAGCATCCCAAAGCTCTGTTTTTGAAAGGTTGTCAAAACCTAAGAAGCAAAGCAACACGACTAGCTCTCTTCCTCGTCAGTCAGCTTTGGAAATACTTGAAGACAACAAGAAGTTTTCTAGAAATAGGAAGACAACGTCAAAGGAAGAAAAGCTCGACATGATAGCAGAAAAATGTGATATTCGAAGCTCAATTCCTTCAAGGATGAAGCGCTAAGCAATCTTAGAGGTGGACACAAATGGACCACTGAAAGTAAGAAGGCGCACCATCATCCACACTGGATAATCTTCATGCCGACCAGCCCAAGAGGACGACACCGAAGAGGAATTCCAAGATGTCTTCCACATCACGATCCAAGAAAGCAAAGAAAATGAGATCCCTGAAGAAGATGTCGCTGCTGCGCCACCGCAACTTGAGGATGGGGGGCAATCCACGGTTGATGATCTCAAGGAGCCCAACTTAGGCACAAAAGAGGAGTAGAAACCTATCTTCGTGAGTGCGCTGCTAAGTGCGGACGAGGTAGAAGAGTATTACCTACTGTTATCAGAGTACAAAGACGTCTTTGCTTGGACTTACAAGGAAATGCCCGGCCTTGACCCTGTCATCGTTGTGCATCATCTTGCAGTTAAGCCTGGAACGCGACCGATAAAGCAAACTCAAAGGCGCTATCGATCCGAGCCCATTCCACAAATCGAGGTAGAGATTGACAAGCTAATAGAATGAGGCTTCATTCGAGAGGTGCAATACCCCAAGTGGATCTCCAACATCGTTATCGTCCTTAAGAAATCTGGACAAATACGTGTTTGTGTAGACTTCCGGGACCTCAATGACGCTTGCCCGAAAGACGACTTCCCCTTGTCGATCATCGAAATCATGGTGGACGCAACCACTGGCCACGAGGCACTGTCATTTATGGACGGCTCTTCTGGATACAATCAAATTCGTATGGCTCTCGAAGATGAGGAACTACTAGCATTCCGCACTCCAAAAGGTATCTACTGCTACAAGGTGATGCCCTTTGGTCTAAAGAATGCTGGAGCCACATATCAACGAGCAATGCAGAAAATCTTCAATGACATGCTACACAAAAACGTAGAATGTTATGTAGACGACGTGGTGATCAAAACAAAGAAAAGATCAGATCACTTGAAAGATTTGCGAGTAGTGTTCGAAAGGCTGCGAAAATACAACCTCAAGATGAACCCGTTAAAGTGTGCGTTTGGCGTCACCTCTGGAAAGTTCCTCGGCTTCATTGTCAACCACCGTGGCATTGAAGTGGACCAATCAAAGATCAAGGCCATTCAAAACATGCCCGAGCCAAGAAACCTGCACGAGCTGAAAAGTCTACAAGGACGACTAGCCTTCATCAGACGCTTCATCTCCAACCTTGCAGGGCGTTGTCAACTGTTTAGTCGACTCATTTACGTCCCAGCTAAAGCCGTCAAAGATTAGCAGACTTCCTTGCCGATCATCCAATCCCAGCCGATTGGAAAATCTCAGACGACTTGCCTGACGAGGAGGTATTCTACATTGACATATTCCCGAGATGGACGATGTTCTTCGACGGATCCGCACGAGCAGACGGAGCAGGGGCAGGAGTAGTATTCATGTCGCCACAAAGGCAAATACTACCTTATTCATTCCAACTAAGCGAATTATGCTCCAACAACGTCGCTGAGTACCAAGCACTAATCATCGGGCTCCAAATGGCGATCAACATGGAAATCACAACCCTTGAGATATATGGCGACTCCAAGCTCATAATTAGTCAACTCTTGACTGAATATGAGGTGAGGAAAGATGATCTCGTTCCGTACTTCCGACTGGCAACTCAGCTGCTACAAAAGTTCGAGGCCGTAACACTAGAACATGTGCCGAGAAAAGAAAATCAAATGGCAGACGCTATCGCTAACCTAGCCTCGAGTATGACACTAGGAGAAGACGAAGCTGCAGACGTGCCAGTTTACCAAAGATGGGTCATCCCCCTCGCCACCGAAATGCTACTAGATGATACAAATGTCATCTCGGTACTTCCAGTCGATGTTGAAGAATGGAGACAACCATTGATTGACTACTTAGAGTATGGAAAACTTCCAAATGATCCTAGACACCTCTCTGAAATACGTCGACGAGCACCTCGCTTCCTCTACTACAAAGAAACACTCTACCGGCGCTCTTTCGAATGTGTACTTCTGAGATGCCTAGGTGAGGAAGAAGCCAATCAAGCCATGGAAGAAACACACTCAGGCGTGTGCGGGGCGCATCAATCTGGACCAAAGCTACATTTCCAGCTCAAGAGAATGGGTTACTACTGGCCAAGTATGGTGAAGGATTGCCTAGAACATGCCAAAAGGTGCCAAGCCTGCCAATTCCACGCCAACTTCATACATCAACCACCTAAACCATTACACCCTACAACTGCTTCATGGCCATTCGATGCATGGGGATTGGACGTCGTGGGACCAATTACTCCAAAGTCATCTGCAGGAGAAGCTTACATCCTAGCTGCAACAGATTACTTCTCCAAGTGGGCTGAAGCCATACGCCTAAGGGAAGTAAAAAAGGAAACTGTTGTCCGTTTCATCAAAGAGCATATCATCCACAGATATGGTGTGCCTCGCTACATTATCACTGACAATGGAAAACAGTTCTCCAACCGACTTGTAGACGAGCTCTGTGAGAAATACAAGTTCAAACAGCACAAGTCTTCCATGTATCATGCTCCGGCCAACGGTCTTGCAGAAGCATTCAACAAAACATTGTGCAACCTCTTAAAGAAAGTGATTGGCCGAACAAAGAGAGACTGGCACGAAAGAATAAGCGAAGCACTTTGGGCATATACGACGACGCATATGACTCCTACCCAAGCTACCCCTTATTCTCTCGTATATGGCGTGGAAGCTGTTCTACCGCTAGAAAGTCAAATCCCCTCACTTAGGATGGCTATACAAGAAGGCTTGACTGATGAAGAGAATGCAAAGTTGCGCCTTCAAGAGTTGGAATCACTCGACAAAAGAAGGCTCGAAGCTCAACAACACTTGGAATGCTACCAAGCACGGCTATCCAAGGCATTCAACAAGAAGGTCCGCCCAAGGTCTTTCCAAACCGGAGATCTCGTCCTTACATTATGAAGGCCTATCATCACAACTCACAAGACAAAAAGCAGGTTCACATCAAAGTGGGATGGATCGTACGTAATACAAGAGGTCTACACGAGCGGCGCCTACGTAATCATGGCAGAAGACGGCTTGAAGATCGGTCCCATCAATGGCAGATTCTTGAAGCGATACTACCCCTAAAAGGCGACGACCAGGCTCCTGGCCCGCAAGAGCATAAACTGTGTACGGCAAAATCATCATCAAAATCACCATTAAAAAAAAATTCATCACTCATTTGAACTACGTTATGACTTGATCCCTCATCAACCGGGAGTACGTAGGCAACTTGAAACTTCAAAACTTCAAGTACAGTCACATCATCAACAAAAACACAAGCACTTTGAAGAATAAAGAGCAAATGCAAGAAAGCGAATACTTCATTTCTTTAAAAAAAAATGAAAAAAAAAAATAATAAAAAAAAAAGCAGAAAATATTACTGGAAAGATATGTCCTTAAAACTACGGAGGCGATCTTGAAGCAAGCCTTCCAAAGTCTTCAAAGTCTCCACCTCGGTCGGAGACAAGGTGGGCAAATCCATAGCCATGCCTTTCTCTTGTTCTAGACGTGAAATCTCCTTATGATACTGAGAAAGTGTAGCCCTCTGTTCTGCAAGAACATTTGCAAGTTGTGAAGCTTGGGTTCCCAACTGCTCTCGCTCTCGTACCAACGCATCCAGACGCACCTGGACGGAAGCTAAAGAAGCCTCTGTGGCTTGATAATCTCCCAAAGTAACTTGCTGAGAAGACCGGACTCGGGCTAAGGACAAGTCTATTGCTGCAAGCTGTTGAGCTCGATCATCTGGGCTCAATTTCTTCAAGGAAATAGCACGCAAGGAAGAATACTCAGTGAATGCGGCCATAAGTTCGGCGATCTTAATCCTTAAAGACAAAGAATCAACATTAAGGTTGTCAATCGTAGAAACAAGCTTCGACAAATCTTCTTCGAGCAATGAAAGGTCTTCCAGCGAGCACTTCGAAATCCTACTCTCAATATGGCTTTTGACATCCAAGGCGGCACGAAGTTTGAGGCGATGGATAAATTGCTCGGTACCGTTAAGGTTCGGCCCTCTCAAAGAGATCGCAGAACTAGCTGGCAAAGGTGCTGGACGTATGATGGACTCTTGTACGCCTTCACCTACACACGGCAGGCTTGGAAAATTGGGCGAATTTTGAACGAGCTCTTCACCGGGCGGATCCCCAATCTCCCCGTCTGTAGGTAGATTGCCTCCAAGTAGCATATCCATATAAGAGTGAACACCCGCGGTCGCCAAATCAAAAGAACAAGAATGCCCAACCTAAAGAAGACGAAGAAAGGTGTTAGAAGCAAAAGCTGAAATAAGAATAAGAAGTCATGAGAGAGAAAGGAATGCATACATCTTTATCTAAAGACACACGACCATCGGATTGGGGAGGCCTAAACACTTCTTTCTTTTTATGACGAAAATTGACATCGCTGTCAACCTGAGCAACTTCAAGTGGTCGTTTGTTTAAAACTTGTTGGCGCCGCGGCAAAACAAGTCCATCTTCATACGAATCAACTTCGTCACCCGCCTCTTCAGAAGCGTCCAAATGGTGAGGAGACGAGCACAAGCGTTGACGGACTAAAGCCACAAGTTTGTCTTGCAAGGGAGTTGCACTCGTACAGTTAAAAGGTACCAGCTGCATAGGAATCGCAAAACTGCCTTCTTTCAACGCATCATGGCGTGAATGGGAAGAATTAGTACCACTTGCCATCCCTAAATCCTCATGATGTACCTTTGACCACCAACGCGCGTAAACACGAGTCACTGGATTACCCCTGAACTCGTCCTTGGCTGGCAGGGTGATATAAGCATTCGTACATGCACGAGTACAAGACTCCCAATGCATATACACGGCTTGCAAGGATTCTGTTTGGGCCTTTTCCTTCAGCCTGCCCGACAAATTTTGGACAAAACCAATTGCCTGCTAAAACGGTGAGGATTGTACGGCTGAACGATGCATCTGTTTTCTTGCCGCAAAGAAACATACGCAGAGCGAAGACTTATAAGATAAGACAAGTCTGAAGAGCGAAGATGCGAATCGTCCATTATGCCTCGTCGTATTGAGCCAACTCTCGCCAGGCGGTCCATTTTTAAGCCTTCACAACTTCTAAACAGTGTTTGAGCCTGCAAATCATCAAGACTCTTCGCAGAAAGCACGCCAGAATACTTCGTCATTAAAGGCCCTAGCTTGACTGAAGTCGGAGAAGAAGGACCTGACTTGTCTAAAGTTGACGAAGAAAAATGAGTGCCAAAATACTCACCCAACCAACCATACACATAGTGGTAAGGGAGCACCGTAGCACGATCTTCAGTGCTTGCCAAGTTTGAAATAACATTCAAGCCGTCGTAAATGTTGGCTAAAACTGGAATAGCAAGGCTAAAAGATTCACCTGCAGCCATCTTGCTAGCAACTTTGAAGACTCCGGGACGAATGAGGTTGACATCATCCTTAGGGAAAACAAACTTACAGAGCCAACAAGCTAAGAAAGCGGCTAAGTAAGATTCTTCTAAGTGCTCTAACGCCACGCCACAATCCTCAAATGCCTTCAACTCAGCAGAAGTACGACGAACAACTGGACCAATGACACCCGACGGGTCCGAGTCCCCCTTAGGCCTGGTTGTCTTGTTACGACCGCTTTTCTTCGAAGGCCTCTTGTACTTCATGGCATCCCAATACCAAAATCGGATCCATGAAGAAATCTTCACGCCTGACTTACCTGGGGCCTCTTGGAAAAGCTTATGGTATGCCCCAAACAAATAGCGGCAGCTCGCAGGTAATCCTCGACTGTTGCGATAAGAAAACTCTTCCACACTAGGAACAACCTCATCATAAAATTTTCCCTGGATTGGCAAGCCTCCTATCTTATGGAGATCCCAAAGCGAGATCGACATCTCCCCTCGAGCCGTGTGAAGTGTGTTGGTCGCTGAACACCAATGCTCAAAGAATGCACGAATGACGGAAGGATGTCGGTCATAACTGAACAGAGATGCATATACAGCATGATAAAGGCCCGTGTTGGTAAGCATATCTTTGGAACGGCTCAAGATATCTTCAAGCCATTCCCAATAAAACTCAACAAAGACGGCTCCTCCAGTAGTCGACAAGGTGCTACTCCAAGCCATAGCTCCGCTACGGATACGATCACCAAGAAGCTCAAATGAAACTGAATGATTGTCACGAACATGGTGCCAATGGTTCAAGATAAGACTCATCGATGTGCATGCCTTTTTCTTTGCATTTAGTCGAACAGAGTCTACCACATCCCAAGGTACTTCAGAAGACCACGACTTAATATGCATGGAATTATCTTTTGCGGGAAGGGCAAGCGCCTTGGGGCCGGTCAGTGGCGCATAAAGCTTTAACGTCGTTCCACTATTCTGTGAATTGCCTTCCTTTGCAAGAATGGTGATAGTGTTGCTTTGAAAGCACTTGAAAACACCATGGATGCAACGAAAAAGTCAGTCACAAAAACTTGAGCAGTGCGGCAAAGAAAGCAGCTACAGGACGGTCCTTCAAAGCATGCTGCAGTGGCAGAGGAAACCAAAATGCTACGCAAACTCGCAGCGGAGCCCCGCTGCAGTCTCTTGCACAGCTCCACACGGCAACGCACCACCGAGGGAAAACTGTGATCAAAAGGCACTACACAGCGAAACCTCGTTGCAGTATCTGGCACACCCACGACTTGCTACCACGGCTCTAAAAGCTTCGTGAAGATCCTGGCGTCAAGCTTTGCCTTCTCAAGATTAAAGATTCTTGACATTATAAGCAAAGAAATCCATTAGTGGAGGCATACACGCATTGTGCATTAAAAAAAATATATATATATATATAAAATAAAAAAAATCAACTTATATATATATGCATGGGCGCAACCATCAGTTATATATATATAAATAAATAAAAAAAAAAAGTCAACTTATATATATATAGGCATGCAGAGTGATGGGATGCAACCATCAGCCAACTTTCATATATATATATATATATATATGTGTACATGTGTGCGTGCGGTGATGGAACAAACAAAGTCCGTGTGTATGTGCGTGCGGTGATGGAACAAAGCAAAGTCAGTATGTGGACGTGTGTGTGTATATATACACATGTCAAAAGTCAGACAAACAAAGTTTCTGTGTGTGTATAAGGCACGGCAACCAAGTTCCATATATATAAAACATATAAGCGTACACAATGATAATGACGGGACAAATCGACTTCCACCTATGTACATATGCATGCAGAATGAGGGGACAACCACCTGCAACATACATATATATATATATATATGCAAACCGTGATGGGCTGTGAGAGGACAACCACCTGCAACATATATATATATATATGCAAACCGTGATGGGCTGTGAGAGGACGACCACCTGTTTTATATATATACAAACCGTGATGGACAACCAGGTTCCATATATATATATATACACGAATGCATGCACGACCCATAAACATCAAAGTCGAGAAATATATATATATATATATATGAATGCACGCACAACCCAGAAGATCAAAGTCATACATATATGAATGCATGCAGCCCAGAGGATCAAAGTCATCCTCGGCTTAAAGAAGGCTCACCACAGAAAGGCTTCACCAGGGGATTTGCAGGTGACTACCCTCTTCTCTTCTCCTTCTTCTTTGTGCAGTCCCAGAGCGTGGTCGACAAGTACTCGGGAGCCGATGGGGGATGTTGGATTCATGGATGAGAAAGACCTTGATCTGCTTTATTCCTTAAAAAAAACAGCTGCAGCAACATGTCTGAGTTCAACGGACACAAAAAAAATGCAGTGCAGTGAGGGTGATGAAACGACTAGATGGAACATCCAACTTCCATATATAAATATAAACAATATGCGGCCAGTGATGGTGACAGGACAATCAACGCCTATATATGTATACATATGCATATGTACATGTCAAAATTGTGCTCGGTTTAAAATAAATACCTCACAGAGTAAAGGCTGCGTGAAGGAACTTACTGGATGACTGCTTTCTCTTCTCCCCGTCCAAAGCAACTCACCCTTGCGGTTTTGTCTAGCACCAAATTTAGCAGGCAACAAACACGGAGAACGCAGTGCGGCGAGGAAGCAGTGCGTGCAATCAACATTAGCGCAGGATTACAGAACAAGGCAATCAGGATGCAAGATAGCAAGCAAATACAGTGGCTGTGCAATGGTTGTGCAGTGATGGCTCGATATATATGTATGTCGGGATGTGTGTATACATATATATATATATATATATATATATATATATGTACGTATGTAAAAGAACACAGAGAAGCAGAAAGAAGTGCGGTGACTGTGCGAACAACAACCCGCATGCAGCATCCTCTGCAGTATGGTGACTGTGTAAATAGCAATCTGCATGCAGTGAAGAATGTAATAAGGTGACTGTGCAAGTGAAAGGATGGTCTGCATGCGAGAAGAACACAGTGCAGTGAGGAAGGCCACCAAGAAACCCAATCGTGCTATCGTCAAGCCACTCACAGGTGCATATTACTATTAGCAAGTCAATAAAAAAAAAAGAAAGAAAGGTGGTGACGACAAAATCATTGAAAGATAGAAAAAAAATGGGAAGGATGGTGCATCAGGCATCATCTAAAAGAGAGGTGATGGGATGGTGCATGGCGCCATTTTGAAAAAAAAAAAAAAAAAAAAAAGGATTATATATATCAGCACCATGCGGAGGGCAAAGAAAATAAAGGTTTCAAAATGGGCATCATTACTTGAAAAAAATAATTGTTGTGTGGTTGTATATACGTGGCATGCATATTATAAATCCCAACACTCTAACTCCCACACGTTCGTCCAAGTGGAGAGGAAAAGCAATAAGCTCTGCTGTCAAAAAAAAAAAAGAAAAAAAAAGAGGGAAGTAACACATCTATATGTTTTATTTGTACTTAGCACAATGCACGGAATAAAATAAGGCATGTCCATTAATATCTCCAAGAAATTACAAAAAAAAAAAAAGGAAGTAGAAAAAGCCTTAACGAATGTCATTTGTGTGAAGCCTCAGTACTTGGAGCCTTGGTACTTGGTGGAACCCTAAATGAGGGAGGCACTGAAGATAGCTTATTCGGAGCCTCAAGACTTGGTCGAAATCCAAATGACGAAGGAAAAAGTGCCTCTGGAATACATCCACAAACTTCCGATGGTCATTTTGAATTCGACCTTCGGAGTCCATCAGCTGATCAAGCTTCCTCTTCATGCTCGTCGAATCTATTTGCAAGCACATGCAACTCTCTATTCTCACGCCTGAGCTGGCTAATCTCTTGACTAAGAGCTGCCACCTCGGCTGTCAATGATTCAACCTGGCGAGTTCGAGCAAGTAAGCGTTGGCCCATGTTGAAAACGGAGTTCGCACACTGGACACTGAGAACCTGGGACTCTTGAACAGCTAACTCATCGGACCATCGTGAAAGTATCCTATTATCTTTAGGAGTGATGAGGTTTCTAGCTACAACCGTAGCCGTTGCTGCATCCCTCATCACAGAGTCTTCAACTGTAAGAGGGCCATTAGAAGAAAAAAAAGACGGGCGCCATACATTACCCTGACTCAAATCTAAGCAAATGTTAAAAGGGGAAGCCATTTTCAAAAATACCAAAAGAAAAAGGTTGGATGAAGTAAAGAGTAGCAGAGATAATTTTTCACGGGCAGGCAATCTTCAAATTGTGCATGTTGAATACAATTGACACCTCTTTAAAACGAGAGGCAGCACAACCATTCGTTCATAAATTGAAGAGACACCACTCTCTGAATTTCAAAACCAGGATTTTCCTGTGTAAAGTCCGTCGACACTTTTCAGACACAATCTCAGCTTTCGGCTATCACGTGCAACTTTGTCAGAAATCACTGACAAAGTTGAAAACGTGTGAAGTCCATTACGCCAACTACCGCACTTCTGCCGACAAGCGTGGGTGACAAGGCCACGCTCACCCTACCACTTGATGTTGAGAGCTCACCATATAATTCGACCTCCATCCTATAGCAAGACACACATCCAGCTTGACTCATCTTCCTTGCCAAAGGCATCTGCAACCAAAACTCAGTTTTCTTCCTCCCTGAAAACATATCCAGCCTGACCTTTCTTCCTTGCCAAAGACATTTGCAACCAAAACTCAATTTTCTTCCTCCCTGAAAACACATCCAGCCTGACCTTTCTTCCTCGCCGAGGGCATCTGCAACCAAAACTCAGTTTTCTTCCTCCCTGGAAGCGCCTCTTCAACCAAGCCACACCAGAGTAAAGGTATCTCATATCACTGGGGTTGAGAGCAAGAGTATCTCATAGCATGCTTTCTCCCTATCCTTTTCTTTGTCCTCCCTCTTCACTGCGAAGACAAGGATAAAGAAAGCAATATGTCGGAACCTCCACTCAAGATCCTGGTAAGGAATCGACTGCTTGGAACCTTTCCTGATTGCTCACCTAGCCGTGCTCTCGAATACCCATCGTCAACATCTTCTGCTTCCTCTTCGTCTACCACAGCTGCATGGAAAACAGATGATGCAGGTGAAGATGATGCATCAAAGCATATGGAGACAGGCGCGACGAATGCATGTGCTGATCGTCCACTACTTCTTCAAAAGCAAAAGTATCTCATATCACTGGGGTCGAAAGCAAAGGTATCTCATATCATGCTCTTCCCTCATCTTCTCCTCCGCCCTTGCTCTTGCCTGCAGAACAAGGAGAAAGGAAGCAATCAGTCGGAACCTGAAATTAAATGTCCGACCAGGAACTGATTGCCCGGAACCTTTGCCTGGTTACTTACCTAGCGTTGCTATCGAGTGCTCATCTTTAACTGCTAATATGTCTCGAATTCCCTTAGCAAATGCTTCAAAAGTGTGGATCTGTTGACATCGTCTATTTGCACTGAAGCTGCCAAGCATGAGTGAGTCGCTGAGAGGTGGTGCTCCGAGGAACCATTTAAAGGCAAAAGGTTGCACACCGCTTCCGCTATGCAAAAGAAACAAGCAGAGAAGAACGCAACACAACGAGCTGGAACAAATCATGAAGCACGAAGCCTTCCCTGCATGACCACATAATCCAGACGGAGGAGTTCAAGTAAAGATCCAAGCTGGACACCGTTGCTCTAACCAAAAGGCTTGAGAAGCTTTAACAACCTTTCGTTAGCACCGTCACCGAAGAGCAAAGTCTCGATAATCCTTAAAGATCAAGTCACCAACCGGAAGAAGAGCCCATCAATCTTGAAGATCATACTATTGACCAAACTATTCAGGGTTCATATGAAAATGCTGCAAACTTCCTTGATCTTTCAAAGCATGCATGTCCTGAAACTGCTCGTGGCCATGTTTAAGTTCGAGATCAAGCCTCAACCACCCTGACTCAAGATCAAGTGTCCACCACCCTTGAGTCAAATCCAGTTCAAGATTAAGTCTGTGGAAAGTCCTTTGGAGGAAACCAGAAAACTCCTCCAGCCTAGTTCAAGATCAAAGTTGTGGAAAGTTAACAAGCACAACAAAATACGTGCCGATTCATCCATTATCAAAGCCAAGGATCGTCTACTACACGAAGCTCCTTACGGTCCAATTTCATCCAAGATCAAGCCTCAACGGCCCTTGAAGAAATTTCAAACAAAATTCAAGAACAAGCCTTAACGGCACTTGAAGAAACTCCCAGACCAGTTCAAGATCAAGCCTCAACGGCCCTTGGGTCGACAACTGCATTAAGGGACTTCAAAATGCATCTTCTACATGTAACAAGCACATGTATACAACGCGCCTTGAAGTGGGGGCATTTGTAGACATTGAAATTTTAGTGGCATAAATGTTAGCCATTGCATTAAGATTACATTTGTAAACATTGAAATTTTAGTGTAATAAATGTTGACCATTGTATTAAAATTACAACATTCATTCACTTCACCTACAACATCCACCCAAGTTTCACCTACAACATCCACCCAAGTTTCACCTACAACACCCACCAAAATTCACCTACAACATCCACCAAAACAAATGGATGGTGGTGATTCATTCCCAAACCCTATAAATAGGCTCCTCCATCAAAGAATCAAAGGAGGATTTTACATACACTTTCTCTACTCCCAAATTGGAAGAGAAATCACACCACACCAAAGCCTTGAAGCCTCGAAACTCTGAAGCTCTCAAGAAAATCCCGAAGGATCAAGAAAGCCCTCTTCGTTCTTCGTGAAGTCCTCCTTCAAGATCAAGCCCTAACGCCCCCTTGAAGAACTTCCACCAATTCAAGATCAAGCCCCGACGGCCCTTGAAGAAGGTGTTCATCATTCATCGACTGTTCGTCCAAGACCAAGCCTTGACGGCCCTTGGATCAACAACACTACATCTACACGTTTCAAAGATAGAATCAGAGGCTAAATTTGTAGAAGAGATTGTAACCCCTAAATCATTAATACAAATATTATTTTGTACACGTGTTCTTGTCTCATTCACCGCAGGAATTCCCGTGTTTACACCTACACCTAAGGCCCCACAAAGGCACCTTTTAGAACTAATCTTGTTCTCTTCTTGCAGTATTACGACAAGCAGGAGCCTGACAATTAACCAAAGTGCCAACTCCTTAGGGAGATGTGTGCTCGAGCCAACATTGCCCACCAACCAGATTTCCTGCACGAACTGTATGCTTTTATTTAACTTATTTTTTTTCTTTGACAGAATGCATCGTTTATTATTCATAGTTTTATTTATTTACACCCCATGTCCCTTCGAAATTCACTCACATCTCTATCTAAACAAATGCAAGTTTGGGACACACATAAAGTAGAAGCAGGTGTTGTAGCTATCGAATGACATCTGGCTTGTTAAGCTAGTATGATATGGATTCCTGATTTATGGTCTCCCTTGAAAGAATAATTTAACAATGATTTGTGAAAGAGGAGGGCTGCGATTTTAATAGAGGTTAAGTACTAGAAATCAAGCTGCAATCAAAGCGGAGCTGATAAGTATTGGTTTCACATACCCTTGTTGGAAAGATTCTCACAATCAACAAGTGACTAATTAAGCGTTTGAATGTGTCTTCGTGTACTAATTCAGCAATTCAATGTGTCTTTGTGTACATACTGCACGATCAATGTGCGACTTCCACATCTACAAAAATCAAAAGATTTCATTTTCCATCGACATTGTTTCTTTCAGTTACCTGCATGAATTGTCCTTACATTAGTGATAATAATTAGAAGATGGACTGTATCATTGTTCAGGTTCTATCCAAAAACCCAGTACAAATGGGAAGTTGCCCTCCATAGAGGCCATTGCAAGGTTTATTAAACCTTCGGCGTGGGACATTAACTTTCACATTCTCACAACTGAAAGCTAGAATATTATTTGGCCACTAAGTTCGGGTTTAGGTAAACGATAACAAAGCAAAACACCTCAAGCTGCTCTTGCAAATCTGTTTTGTACTTCAATTTGACACTTGACAGGCTCAAACAATGAAAATGTTTTGTTTTCAGGGTATTACCGTTAATTTGTAGTCAGACGCTCGTACGGAGAAGAAGTAGAATAGTGATAAAACAAAGTCATTTTGTAAGAAATGTGCAAAAATAAAAATAGGCCTAATAATGTGTGATCATTAACTAGCTTATGCATGTTTTGTGAATGGTTGAACTTTAATCAAATAAAATGTAAAAGAAAAAAGACAACAGCTTGCAAATGTTCGAGGTGATCCGAAAGACATGGATGGCAACAACAGTATCCAAAGCACCGTTAGGGGGGCTATATATACGAAATGCATAAACAGGAATGCAATTTTAATAGCAGTTAAGTACTGGTAAACCAAGCTGCAATCAAAGCGGAGCTGATAAGTATTGGTTTCACATTCCCTTGATGTGGAAAGATTCTCACAATCAACAAGTGACAAATTGAGTGCTTGAATATGTCTTCTGTTTGGATCAAAACTTGAACTTTGAGCCCACGAATTGGCTGGCCCAAAAGGAGGCCTGACAGCCGAAGCGCAACCGAAGCACAGAAAGCTGAAATGGCCCTTTCCGACTTGGTGCAGCTCATCAGGACCACTTGCTCACCTACTTAGAGGCCAAATGGTGTAGACCAGCCAGCTAATCAGCCCAGAAAGTACTTTATAGTGGCAGTACAAGTAAATAGTGGATGAGTAACTACCCTTCAAGCTGCACTCGGGCAAGATTACTGCTACAGGAGGCCAAGCCGAAGTGTTTATAAAAGAAGAAAGAGAAATCAGAGATAAGGACACTCAAACAAACCAACAAATACAAGCACAAACTCTGCTAAAAGCCAGATTTGCCTTCAAAACGAAGCTGTAGTTAGCAAGCCTTCATCCTTTTCGGGATAACCCTTTATAATAGCTCTGCTACCCTGTTTAACTCTTACTGTAGTATCGATTTCTTTCTATAAACTCATCTCCTAACCCCTTTTCTAAGCTTCCAAACCCCCTGATAAACCACAAAGATAGGAAGTGACAAGACGATCAGCCTTGCCCAACAAGGTTAAACCTTGCCCGACCTTCTTTGTTTTTGTCTTTTCATTCATTAGCCTAGCAATATGTTGTATACTACAAGTTGTATTCAAGTTATTTCTAGTAATATGGCTATTAAAAGACTCTTTCAACGCTTGAATCCGATATGAATATGTCATCACAGTTCAAGCCAGATCTAAGTTCTAAGCCTTCGGGCATGTAAGATTTGATCACTCAAAAGTCCTTGGCCTCAAGGCATAAAAAAGAACCTTATTTGGACTTAACCCATCCACGACAAGCTTTGATAAACAAGAAGTCAGAAGTTACTTAAGGCGCAAGTAATCGACCTGTCACTTAGTTTTATTTCTATTATATTATGATTACCATAGAACGTGAGTACGGAATGAATTCTGATTGGAAGCCTCAAGGCCTATATCTAAGGCCCTACAAAGGCACCTATTTGGATTCATTCTGTTCCTCGGGCTAGAACGTTGAGTATAGAAGGAGTTCTGATGGGAAGCCTCAAGGCCTATTTAAGGCCCTACAAAGGCACCTATTTGGATTCATTCTGCTCTTCGGGCTCAGGTAATCAGAAGTATAATGGTTATAAGACTCATATAAACAAGAAAATGAACCTTATATATATTCGAGTACTGAGTTAGTTATTAACGGGAAGCCTCAAGGCCTACACCTAAGGCCCAACAAAGACACCTGTGATAACTAATATAGTCTCTTGGGTATATATAATTAAAACTCAACATCCTTTTTACATCTGCCATGCTGAAGATGGCAGTGGCACGCCTGAGCACTTAAAAGTTAATCTTGATTGTGAGCCTCAAGGCCTACACCTAAGGCCCCACAAAGGTATTTTTCAAAATTAACTCTGTCCTTCTCTTTCAGCCTTGCTCGACAAACCCTGCCCGACAGGCTTTGCCCGACAAGCCCAGCAGTAAAGCAGAAGCCCGACAGAAAGCATCAACCGGCGCCGACCTCTCGGGTAGTTGTGTGCTTGTCGGCCAGGAAACATCCGACGGAAATTCCTGCCACGAACATAGTTTTGGCATGCCCGGTGGGATCTCATTTGTGTTGATCTTGCATGTCCAAGAAGAAAGGCCATAAACTTTGCAGAAAGAATACGAAGGACGGTTCTTCTCAACGATTGCTACCAATGACAGATCAATCGGGAAATCCTTCTTCCCCATCAGGACAGGTGGTCCTAGAAAGCCCATCTTCATCAGGAAAGTCGGAAGAGAAATGAACTAATGAGGAATTACAGGCTACTATGATACAAGTATTGAGAAGTATGGAAAAATCTCTTTGGAGACCAAGGAGGAAGTCAGTAGACGATGTACCTTAACAGGGAATTTACAGAGAAAGCTAGTTCTGGAGTTTTCCAATCCAAAAGGTGCTCAAAGGAGTGGGGTGAGCTAAGTTACCATCAGAAGTGAGCCAGTCATTCCCCTATTTCCATTGTTAGAAGAAGAAAAGGATAGGGGAAAAGAAGAAAGCAGTTCCTGAAGAAAGTCCACCTGTGATAGGGCCGATCCTAGAGAAAGAGTTTCCTAGCTTCCCATTATTATCATTTAATAACCGGAAGCAAAGCGAGCAGGAAAGGACAAAGTATGGGATGCCCGTAACAACAGGGGAGTCCAGCCAAAAAGAAAGTTCCGCAGCTTCGGATAAACCTCTTCCTTATAGGCCACCCCCATTGGCTCATAAGGGAGTGGGAGCCAACTGGAGAAAGCCTGAATCAAAGAAAGAAGCATTCACATGTAGTGACCGAAGCCTGAAGAACGAGTCCGCCCTTCTCTTCCAGAATAATAATACAACTACTCAACAACTAAGGGATGAGTTGGCTGAATTGAGAAGGGCAGTGGTTCAAAATGCTCAACCACGAGCTCGCCCAGTATTCAGGATTACTAATCAAAATCCTTATCCTGAATACATTGATGAGCGGAATCCATTTCCTCTCAACTTCAAGATGCCCGCATTCCCAACATTCACATGTGAAGATAGCAGTGTGTCCTCCAGATATCACATTTTCAAATTCTCTAATCACTGTGTGGCATATGAAGACAACCCAAACTATAAGTTAAGGTTGTTCGGGAATTCATTGGTGGGACTTGCATCTCAATGGTATTCTCTATTACCCCCTAACTCTATTGCCAATTGGGGGCAAATGGAGATGGCTTTCCATGAACAATTTTACAGAATAGAACCAGAAATGACTATTAATGACCTGGTTGAAGTCAAACAATACGAGCACGAGTCCACATAAGACTTCATGATGAGGTTAAGGAAGACAAGGATGAGGTGCCAATTCCCTGTTAACCAAGCTCAGCTCATATCAATTGCTCAAAGGGCTCTGAGATTACCTTTAAGGAAAAGATTTTATGATACACAATTTAACGAGCTACAAGAATTGGTCATTGTTGCCACAAAATATGAAAGGCTATTGCTAGAAGAACAGCAAGTGAAGCATACTTCCAAAGCTCCTCCCTTCTACAAAAACAAAGCTGCAATTCATTGTGTGGAGGTAGGAGAAATCGGGCCAGAGCAGGAGGATGGCCATGATAGAGAGGAAGTCGAGGTGTGCGCTGCTGAGATGACTACGCCTTTCAAACCCTTGACGGTGAAAGGATTAGTTCAACCCATCAAGGACCAGAAGATTGTGATGAACGATGAAGGCTTTGTTCCGATGAAACCTCCTAAATACCAGAGCTATTCATTCGATCTGGCCAAAGCACCTGAGATTTATGATGTGCTGGTGTGGGCAAGAGTGATTGTGCCCGACAGTACGAAAAATATGCCCAAGCCAGAAGAGCTGAGGGGAATGAAATATTGCAAGTTACACTATACCTTGAACCATTCTATAACCAATTGTATCCAGTTCAGAGAGTGGATACAAGACCTAATAGTGAAGGGAAAGTTTTTACTTGACAAGCCACAAGCTAGTATGATGGTTGATACCAATCCTTTCCTGGAAGCTCCTATCAACGCGATCCATCTAGTTTAGATGGAGATGCCAGTGTCATCTTGGAAAACTCATTTCTGCTCTGGAAAGCCGGAAGGTGAAGAATGCTTTGAAGATCTCATCCTTGTTTCGAGCTGCCCGAATTCTTCAAATAGTTCGGGCAACTTAGCATTTTTTGAAAATGGAGAAGCAAGAGGGGGATTTCGCCCTCCAGTTTCCTCTAATGAGGTAGTGCCTACTGATAGGGCAGTTTTTAGCTCCCCAGCCTTCTCAATTCCAGGATGGGCAATCCCGGCACTCCCAATAGTTAAATAAGGCCCCGGGGGCTTTGACTTACGAACCAAGCAAGGAGGAGAAATTTCTTCAAGAACTTGCTGTAAAGACCAAAAGAAGATCAAATTGTTAAATATACAGTTGGACGTAAAGGGAAGTTTTGGGAGGAAGAAATATACCTGACTAAGCCTTCGAGCCTTACAAGGAAGAGCACCGATTCCTGGTTGAGGAGAAGACTCCTTACCATTGACAGGGGAAGCAAAAGATGCACCTCAACCTTCACCAATACCCTGGAAAGTACCCAGGAATAGCAGCAATTGTTAGTAAGCAGATGGTAAGAGAAAAACAGGAAGAAAATATCTCTTTACCAGAGTTCGACCCTGATGAGATGAATGAGGTTCATCAAGGGTAACTGTTGGGCAGGCAAACACCTGCAAAGTGGTTGCTTCTGAAATCACAAGAATCTCAAGGACTATGGGTTCGTCACATGTTGCCACTGATGGATGTTATATTGAAGAAGGCTGAGGAAGAGGTAAATAGAAGTTGATATCGAAACAATGTACAGGAAATCAATGTAAGGATGGTTACTCACCAAATTACTATCCTCATCCACGGAGTGCAACATTACTCATGTGGATGGATCAAATTGAGAAGATAGAGTTGCCTCCAGGACAGAAGAAGAAATCAAAAGAGAACCTTGACTAGGCGAGGGGGCAGATACCTCGACCTGGATGAAGTCAGAAGAAAAGAAAAGATTAGGCATTAGCCCCAGAAATTATAAAAGTTACCTAAGGTTTAAGAAGAAAGGGAGTGTATCTCCGAAGGTTTAACCCGGGGGGGGGGAGAGGTTTGTTTCTTGGGCAAGTGGTGAAGAGACCTCAGGCGGATGGAGCTTTTCCTTTCTTGCAGCCTGACTCAAGTAATCATGCTCAGGGTTTTGTAAAAACAGGAAAGACTATGCAGACATAAAAGTAAACTATACCTCAAGTTCTTTAACGGTGATGTTTTGCAATTCTTCAGCCTTTTTATACATTTAGGCTCCTAATGGTTCATCCTTGGAAGCGATGGTTAGTTTCTTTGATGCTTGAGGTCATGTGTTCAAGAAAAAACATAGGTAACTAGATAAAAAAGAAAGGTGGCAATTTGACAGAAAAGAACATAACTCACTTGAAGATTTTTCCTTCTTTTTGCCCGCCTCGGAAATTGGAGCAGGTGGGTCTGAAGACTTGAGAGTTCGGACGGTTCTGGTTCTCTTACTCTTTCTAGTAGGAGTAGGAATTTGTCGTTTAGTCTTGGGTGGGGATGCAGGATCAGAATTTGAGTTCTCAATTAAAACTGCTTTCCTTCGCTTAGACACTTGGATGGTGGCTTCAGGCTCTTCTTTTTCAGCTCCTGAATCTTCTGAAACATCCTCACATTCTCCAGCTTCTCGCCTTTCAGCCTCTGCCGCACCTCCATGAAGAACTGCTGCATTAGCTGAATCATCCTCGGACTCAGTAGGTACCGATTCGACATCCACTTGGGCTGCAGGGTTAAGCAGGGAAAAGGTTAAACGGCTTCAAGAGAAGGGATACAAAATCAAGATAAGAAGAAGAAATACCTATCAGAAGAATCCAATTCTTCTCTTGGATCATCTCCTTCCAATTTTCAAGTTCGCCCGAACTAGAATATGATTTAAGAGAAAGTTGACTGAAAAAGCGATCATGAGTCTCTCTTAAGTCTCCTCCATATTTCTTGGTCCATTTTTCTTCCCACCAAGAAGAGAAGAGTGAAGTGCATTTAAAATTGAGGATGATGAACTTTCGGGCAGCCTGACTCATGACTTCAAAACTGCATCGGGCAGCTCGAAAGATCGCCTCAGAGGGAGATGATAAACGAAAGGAAGTGCCATAATGAACAGAGTCAAAAATTAGGATGGGGATGGTTTGCTTAAAGCCTAATTACCTGCTACAAAAGTTAGGGTGATACACCTCCAACCCTCTATCATATCGGTTGCCCCGAACTCCCTAAGCCATGTCTCTCGATTGAATGCAACTAATAAATTTTTCTCTACAAGATGAAGTGGCATCTTCCCTAGGGGCATCTTGAAAGGCCTGATTAAAGAACCAAGGGTATATTCTTAAGACTAATGCACCCCATTCCAGGTCTGATCGAGTCCTGCAAACCTTGAAGAAATAAAAGCAGGCGAAGGTGGAGTGATCAGTAGGAGCAGCTTCGACACCTTCTGGGAACTCTAAGTTGGTAGCTCAAAACTCTGGAAAGTACCATTGGAGCCATGTTTGTATCATCCATATGGGTCCATTCAGGTTAGTCTCAAATGGCTCGCCTTAAGTCATTTCGAAAAGAAGATGGTAAAGATGAGAAAGAAGGAATGGACCTGTTGTTACATCATCGAAGTTATGAAGAGCTTCCACCAAGGGGATCCATTCAACCTTCACTCCTTTAGATTTATTGAGGAAGACATGTTTGTTGAGCCAGTATAAGAGGAAATACATGTGCTCTTAATCTCTATCAGCACGAGAAGAACCTGCTTCAAAATTTTCTTTTACAAAAGGGATGAATCCCTTGAACAAGGTCCCGTAACTCTTGAAGGTTACAGAGTTATATTCCAGGGAGAGGAAGGATGTGGATGAACCTGAGCTTTTAGCAATTGAGGGGAGAGCCCAGTCTTGAGTAACATCTACTATCCTACCCGATGGCCTTAGCGCGAAAACTTGAGCCATATCTAGAATAGTCGGAGCCATGGGACCCATACGAAAGTCAAAAGTGTTTGTGCCCGAATTCCAGAAAAGAAGAGAAGAAGCAAGTAGTTCGGGCTTGGGAATAATGATGGTTTTTGAAAGCATTATCAACTCATAAATACCATTATTCATCCATTTCTTCTTAAAAGTTGGCTCTAGTTCGTCAATCCATTGAGCCCAAGCTGGATCATTCATCAAGGGAAAGCCTCGGCGATATGATGACCACTTGGATGAAGAAATACCCGACTTAGCCAAAAAGGGATTTGGGGAAAACCAGTTATCCTTGGGCATATTGTCCTCTATCACTGTAGGGACCCGAGAAATCCATGCGGGACCCAACGATTGTACCCCATGTACTTCAAAGAAAAGCTCAGAATGCAAACCTACTAGAGGGCGATGCAGGCCGTTGAGTAAACGACGCAAAGTGGCGATGCCTTTGCCGGATTCGTATGATAGTTGGATTTGGCTAGATCCTGAAGCCATTTGATGAAATTTGGAAAAGGATCGGCAAGGAAGACAACAAGGATAGAAGATGTCGGACAAAAAGCAGCGGAAAGTTTAAAAGATTTAGAAAAGAAAAACGATTGGGGAGTTAGGAAGTTTTCGATTACAAAAGAAGAATGCAGGAGATTCGAGAGTGACGGGAATAACTGTGGAAATGCGGTGATTGCTTTTGAAAAGTGTGCAAATCCCGAGAGAGAAAGACGTGGGTATTAATAGAGACCTATTCAACAATATTGGCGCCTGGAATTCCAGGCTAAATATCGATTGAACGGGGCACTTTTTGGATCAAAACTTGAACTTTGGGCTCACGAAGTGGCTGGCCCAAAAGGAGGCATGACAACCGAAGCCCAACCAAAGCCTAGAAAGCAGAAATGGCCCTTTCCGACTTGGTACAGCTCATCAGGGCCACTTGCTCACCTACTTAGAGGCCAAGTGGTGTAGACCAGCCAGCTAATCAGCCCAGAAAGTACTTTATAGTGGCAGTACAAGTAATAGTGGATGAGTCACTACCCTTCAAGCTACACTTGGGCAAGATTATTGCTATAGGAGGCCAAGCCGAAGTGTCTATAAAAGAAGAAAGAGAAATCAGAGATAAAGACACTCAAACAAACGAACAAATACAAGCACAAACTCTGCTCAAAGCCAGATTTGCCTTTAAAACGAAGCTGTAGTCAGCAAGCCTTCATCCTTTTCGGGATAACCCTTTATAATAACTTTGCTACCTTGTTCAACTCTTGCTGTAGTATCGATTTCTTTCTGTAAACTCATCTCCCAACCCCTTTTCTAAGCTTCCAAACCCCCTGATAAACCACAAAGATAGGAAGTCGCAAGACGATTAGCCTTGCTCGACAAGGTTAAACCTTGCCCGATCCTCTTTGTTTTTGTCTTTTCATTCATTAGCCAAGCAATATTTTGTATACTACAAGTTGTATTCAAGTTATTTCTAGTAATATGGCTATTAAAAGACTCTCTCAACGCTTGAATCCGATTTGAATATGTCTTCACAGTTCAAGCCAGATCTAAGTTCTAAGCCCTCGGGCATGTAAGATTTGATCACTCAAAAGTCCTTGGCCTCAAGGCATAAAAAAGAACCTTATGTGGACTTAACCTATCCACGACAAGCTTTGATAAACAAGAAGTCAGAAGTTACTTAAGGCGCAAGTAATCGCCTGTCACTTAGTTTTATTTCTATTATATTATGATTACCATAGAACGTGAGTACGGAATGAATTCTGATTGGAAGCCTCAAGGCCTATATCTAAGGCCCTACAAAGGCACCTATTTGGATTCATTCTGTTCCTCGGGCTAAAACGTTGAGTATAGAAAGAGTTCTGATGGGAAACCTCAAGGCCTATTTAAGGCCCTACAAAGGCACCTATTTGGATTCATTTTGCTCTTCGGGCTCAGGTAATCAGAAGTATAATGGTTATAACACTCATATAACCAAGAAAATGAACCTTATATATATTCGAGTATTGAGTTAGTTATTAACGGGAAGCCTCAAGGCCTACACCTAAGGCCCCACAAAGGCCCCTGTCATAACTAATATAGTCTTTCAGGCATATATAATTAAAACTCAACATCCTTTTTACATCTGCCATGATGAAGATGGCAGTGGCATGCCTAAGCACTTAAAAGTTAATCTTGATTGTGAGCCTCAAGGCCTACACCTAAGGCCCCACAAAGGTACTTTTCAAAATTAACTATGTCCTTCTCTTTCAGCCTTGCTCGACAAACCCTGCCCGACAAGCTTTGCCCGACAAGTCCGGCAGTAAAGCAGAAGCCCGACGGAAAGCATCAACCGGCGCCGACCTCTCGGGGAGCTGTGTGCTCGTCGGCCAGGAAACATCCCCGACGGAAATTCCTGCCACGAACATAGTTTTGGCACGCCCGGTGGGATCTCATTTGTGTTGATCTTGCATGTCAAAGAAGAAAGGCCATAAACTTTGCAGAAAGAATACGAAGGACGGTTCTTCTCAACTATTGCTACCAATGACAGATCAATCGGGAAATCCTTCTTCCCCATCAGGACAGGTGGTCCTAGAAAGGCCATCTTCATCAAGAAAGTCGGAAGGGAAATGAACTAATGAGGAATTACAGGCTACTATGATACAAGTATTGAGAAGTATGGAAAAAATCTCTTTGGAGACCAATGGGGAAGTCAGTAGACTATGTACCTTAACAGGGAATTTACAGAGAAGGCTAGATCTGGAGTTTTCCACTCCAAAAGGCGCTCAAGGGAGTGGGGTGAGCCAAGTTACCATCAGAAGTGAGCTTGTCATTCCCCTATTTCCATTGTTAGAAGAAGAAAATGATAGGGGAAAGAAGAAAGCAGTTCCTGAAGGAAGTCCACCCGTGATAGAGCCGATAATAGAGAAAGAGTTTCCTAGCTTCCCATTATTATCATTTAAGCAGAATCCATTTCCTGAATACATTGATAAGCATAATCCATTTCCTCTCAACTTCAAGATGCCCGCATTCCCAACATTCACATGTGAAGATAGCAGTGTGTCCTCCAGATATCACATTTTCAAATTCTCTAATCACTGTGTGGCATATGAAGACAACCCAAACTATAAGTTAAGGTTGTTCGAGAATTCATTGGCGGGACTTGCATCTCAGTGGTATGCTCTATTACCCCCTAACTCTATTGCCAATTGGGGGCAAATGGAGATGGTTGTCCATGAACAATTTTAATGAATAGAACCAGAAATGACTATTAATGACCTGGTTGAAGTCAAACAATACGAGCACGAGTCCACATAAGACTTCATGATGAGGTTCAGGAAGACAAGGATGAGGTGCCAATTCCCTGTTAACCAAGCTCAGCTCATATCAATTGCTCAAAGGGCTCTGAGATTACCTTTGAGGAAAAGATTTTATGATGTACAATTTAACGAGCTACAAGAATTGGTCATTGTTGCCACAAAATATGAAAGGCTATTGCTAGAAGAACAGCATGTGAAGCATACTTCCAAAGCTCATCCCTTCTACAAAAACAAAGCTGCAATTCATCGTGTGGACGTAGGAGAAATCGGGCCAGAGCAGGAGGATGGCCATGACAGAGAGGAAGTCGAGGTGTGCGCTGCTGAGATGACTATGCATTTCAAACCATTGACGGTGAAATGATTAGTTCAACCCATCAAGGACCAGAAGATTGTGATGAACGATGGAGGCTTTGTTTCGATGAAACTTCCCAAATATCAGAGCTATTCGTTCGATCTGGCCAAAGCAACTGAGATTTATGATGAGCTGGTGCGGGCAAGAGTGATTGTGCCCGACAGTACGAAAAAGACCAAGGAAGAAACAACTAAACACCAAGTCGAATTATACTCAGAGATTGACACACTGATTGGAAATGACCAAGGAAGAATGACACTTTCCTTAACAAACAGTTTCTTGACTTATAAAGAATGACGCTTTCTTGAAAGATTAACACTTACTTGAGTTCGTGAAAGAATAACACTTACACAAGAATGATACTTGGATACTGTTGTTGCCATCCATGTCTTTCGGATCACCCCGAAAATTTGGTGACTATTGTCCTTGTTCCTTTACATTTTATTTGAATAAAATTTAACCATTCACAAAACATGCATAAGCTAGTTAATGATCACACATTATTAAGCCTATTTTTATTTCCGCACCTTTCTCACAAAATGACTTTGTTTTATAACTATTTTACTTATTCTCCTTACGAGTGTCTGAATACTAATTAATGGTAATACCCTGAAAACGAGTGTCTGAAATTGTTTTGTTTTCAGGGTGTTACCGTTAATTTGTAGTCAGACGCTCGTACGGAGAAGAAGTAGAATAGTCATAAAACAAAGTCATTTTGTAAGAAATGTGCAAAAATAAAAATACGCCTAATAATGTGTGATCACTAACTAGCTTATGCATGTTTTGTGAATGGTTGAACTTTAATCAAATAAAATGTAAAAGAGAAAAGACAACAGCTTGCAAATGTTCGAGGTGATCCAAAAGACATGGATGGCAACAACAGTATCCAAAGCACCATTAGGAGGGCTATATATACGAAATGCATAAACAGGAATGCAATTTTAATAGCAGTTAAGTACTGGTAAACCAAGCTGCAATCAAAGCGGAGCTGATAAGTAATGGTTTCACATTCCCTTGATGTGGAAAGATTCTCACAATCAACAAGTGACAGATTGAGCGCTTGAATATGTTTTCATGTACTGATTGAGCGGTTGAATGTGTCTTCATGTACATACGGCATGTTCAATCCATGATTTCCATGTCTACAAAAATCAAAAGAGTTCATTTTCCATCCACATTCTTTCTTTCGGTTGCCTGCAGGAATTGTCCCCACATCAATTAAAGCCCGGCAATGAGATCAGCTATTAAATCAATATGGCGTCAGTTCAATGACTTCAGCTAATTGAACAACTCAGTTGTTGAAAAATGGCAAATAAACCTCATAAAATATAAATTAATAATCTGAATCATACAACTATGTACCCCAAAGTAAAACATGAATCCATAGTGTCCTATATATGAAATCTTTAAATAAAAAATAGCAACTTTCGAAACAATGGATTTGGGTACATGTGAAAACTCAATTTCTGCTTGAATTAATTAGACGTAATACAAGGTGTGGTTGTGGAGCTAAAAATAATCAAGAAAATTATGGAGGCGACACATGTACTTTTGGGTGAAAAGGACAAAATTACCCTCGAGTCACACCGGGATTCCCATGCGCATGCAACAGACAATAACTAGCTTGTAATGGTGAAATCGATATCCCTAGTTCCATTTTGCAGCGCCAAGCCCATCCATGTGTCGTACAGTAGCCAGCCCAAGCCGCTCCGAGGAGAGAGGAGGCTTAGCACAAAAGCACTTCTGTAGCCTAGCCCACGCCAGTGGTCCAGCCCTCTCCCATGACTCGACCTGTTTTCGAGGTCTAGCCCATTCCTGTGGCCCACCAAGCAATCCCAACCAATCCAAAATCGGTTCAATCTTCCGGCTTCCGAATTCTGGACCGACAATTGAATCGGGGGTATGTTCATCCTATTTCTCTAAAGATTTGACATATCTCAACTCAAAACTCACGCCCAGAGTATATTAAACTTCCACTACTCAAGGGGACATATATCGTCTAAGCTTTTCGACCCCAAATGGCTAACAAAACTTGTCTCAACAAGTCATAGAGTTGACAAGAGCCCTCGTGTAACAGACTAACTTGGTAAATCAGCTATTGTAATGTGCCCCAGATGAGGTGTCCTGAAGTAGGAGACCGACAGAGGATGAATATCCCGAACAACATCCCGACAAACAGCCGCGCGAACAGTCACGAACTGAGCATACATGCATGGTTAGGGCCATACTCCGATTATCAACATAAGCAACCTTCCAGGCGAAGTGTTCATTTGCAGCTAGGCCTCCAAGGAGCATCCTCCACCTCACATTAGAGTAGGCAACACGACGGATGGAGAAAAGCAATCACTCTAACTGGCTAAAGTTCAACAAGCAGCCTGTGAGCAAATTGCTTGCCTGCTAGAACTGTACCACATGCAATGTAGCTAAGGCATAGACGAGCCGAACACATGGAAAAGAAGCCTAGACCAACAGGTCACGACCGAGGGTGGCGGGAAGCTCCGCTGCCCCATTAGAGTAGGTCTACCAGGGACTTTTTAGGCTGGCACCCAGCACAAAAATTGGCCCGGCACCAAGCCAATCCGCTTCAACCCAATTGATAGGATGGCACCTAGCCCAAGCTGGTCTCCAGGCCAGCCTAAAATGGACTGAGCTTTGGGATGGCCCGCTTGACGTCATACTGACGCTAGAATGACATCGCAGGCCAGTTCAAATTTTTTTGCGCCAGCCACGTATGATACACACGTGCATGGTCGTGCATCTCGACAACAAAAAGTTGGGGTGGCCCGGCAGCGTAGGCACACTTAGGGATTAGGTGGGGAGGCCACATGTTCGTTTCTAGGCCGTTGGATTACCAACGGCTAATTTTCTGGACCGTTGGATTTCCAACGGTTAAAAAATTTTGATTTTGACATCCAATGACTAGTGACGTGGCTTGATCTAGATCGTCCAATCCAGAGATCAATGGTCCACGTTTTTCCCTCCAAAATTTTGTTTTTAAAAAAAGGCACAACGGTTTGAATTTTGACCGTTGGCCACGTGTTAATGTTTAGGCTATTGGATTTGAATCTTTTTCCAATCCAACAGTCCAAATTAATTAACTAAATTAAAATTTATAAAAAATGATTAAAAATTGTTAAAAAATGTATAATTTCGTATTTATTTGTAATAATTTATGTAATTTCATCTTTATTTTTAGTACTTTATGTAATGTCTTATTCATTTTTATTAATAGATGTAATTTCTTTTTTATTATTAGTACTTTGTGTAATTTCTTTATTATTTTCTAAAAAATTCAATAATATTTTAAATGGGCTGGGTCAATGCATTTTTTAGAGATGGAGATGCATTTGGCCTATTACGGTTGATTGGGGTCTATCATTGTTCACTAAATGGATTAAATGTGCTGGGTGCTGGCGTATTTTTTTAGGGGTGGAGTTGCTCTTAGAGGAAAATTCAGGAAGAAGTTGAGAGACTACTGACCGAACGTTACACGATTTCCAACGCAATGAAGTTGTTGACGAGACATGACCAACATAAGTGGGTCACCTTTCATTGACAAGATCGAGCAGACGGGACTATCTCACATAGATTGTTGGATACAAAGATTAATTATGTTCCAGCAAACGTAATAGCTCAGCCTACTGACGTTCCAAGGGTAGACGAGTACCAGAATGACACACTAGCCTAACTTTCAAGAACCGGGGACAAGCCTTGTCCAGTAGTCGAGCATCACAAACCTAGTGGTCCAATTCTTCCTGTTGCACACAACCTGGCCCAAGCCAGCCCCATCTTTGTGCTCAAAATCGTGCTTACCTGCTTCACGGTTCCTAAAAGCCCTTGATCTATCGTTATGGCTCCTAACTGTGCAGATCTTGCACCATGACTCCTAGCTGTGCTGATCTTGCTATGTGGTTTGCGCCGACCAAGCCCATGGCACTCCAAACTTCAAAGCATCCAATGATGGAGCAGAATACAAGGCTTTATTGGCAACCCTTGCTAGCAACATGCTTAGCGGTGAAGAAACTTGCAAAAGCCTTCAAAGGGCACACAACGAAATATGTGCCGATGGCGCAATACTTGAAGAAAGTTTGGGAGTAGCTCACTGCGCTTCCTACATACACCTTTGCATAAGTTCCATAAGCAGTTCGAACTCTTAAGCAAATCGCCGAACAAGACCTCACAGGCTGAGGATTATTTCAGTTGTTTAGCAGTCCAGTTTTCCTCAATTGCGCTCACAACAACGACTTCTATGCTCTCCGGTGCGAGAGGGTAAGCTAATTCCCGGACACCCATCTGGATAAGCTCTCTAGTGCATGAGGGTAAACTGATTGATGTCCAGTGTGAGAAGTTAACTAAATCCCTGACACCCATTCAAGTTTGCTCTCTAGTGCGAGAGGATAAACTAATTGTTTTCCAGTGCGAGAGGGTAAACTAATTCCCCAACACACATCTGGGTCTGCCCTTTAGTGCGAGAGGATAAACTAATTGCTCTCTAGTGCGAGAGCGTAAACTAATTCCCATACACCCATCTCGGTCTGCTTCAGCGCAAGAGGATAAACTAATTGCTCTTCAGTGCGAGAAGGTAAACTAATTCCCTGACACCCATCTGGGTCTACTCTCGAGTGCAAGAGGCTAACCTAATTCCTTGACACCCATCTGGGTCTGCTCTAGAGTGCGAGAGGCTAAACTAATTACTCTTCAGTGCGAGAGGGCAAAGTAATTCCTCGACACCCATCTAGGTCTGCTATTTAATGTGAGGAGAGAGTTGTTTCCTAATTTGATATGGTTCTAGGCAAGGCAAACCAATTGCTACTAAAACCTATTGCTAATTATAGATGCAATCACAAAAATTAATTTTTGAATCAGTTATCTTTAATAACACTAGGACTCTTCTGTATTAATTAAAGACTTAGAACTACTGAGAATTGAATTATTTTGCTAAAAGAAACAACAGTGAGAATTATTAGTTAAAGACAAAGAAAAGTAACCACAATTCCATAATCCAAAATAATAATAATAATAATAATAATAATAATAAATAACACCTTATTTACGAAACCATTAGTGTGAACGCATAATATGAATAGAGAAAGATGGTATGGGCTTATCCGCATTATAAATAGGGTAGCTGGTTAGAACCTATGGAGCAAGCAAATCACACGAGAAAGAGAGCGAGAGAAAAAAAAAAGGAGACAAGTGAGCCTGATCATCCCATTTAACATGGCACCGGCAGCAATCCTACCAAACCCTTTCGCATTTAAACATAACACCGACGGCCGTTACTTGACCGGCGGAGTAGACGGGATTTTCCGATTCACTGGACAGGATCCTACCCCATTATTCACAACGGAAAATGGACAAACCCCCGGAAACGTGCATATCAAGTACAGTGTAAATGGCAAATACTTGGTAAAGAAGCCGGGTCAAACTCAGATCGTGGCCACCGCTGACAAACAAAATGTAAAGACGACCGATGAAATTTGCACGTTGTTCGTGGCTGAGCTTGTCGGAACAAAAACCCCCACAGAAGTGCTCTTCCGATTACAACATGTGCAGAACAAGCTCTATGTGCGAGTTTTAGATGGTATCCCCTTTGCATCGGGTGCCAGCGCTGGAGAAGCGGCTGTTTTTACAGCCGTTGGGTCTGGTTGATCAAATTACCACGTGATGTTTGTGGGTAGCGTCTCTGGAAACCCTCACGAGACTTCACTCGTCCCATACAGGTCACCTATGGGTTTAAAAGGCTTGTTGCATGCGATAAATGCAATCGAGTTCCCTGCGAAAGTGGCATTAATTTTCATCACAAGTTTTTCGTCTATTTTTTCTTTTTTTTTAAAGTATATTAGTTTCCCTAAATCTCGTGTATTAAACCAGTAAACACAGATCGCATGATCTCATCAGCTGTGGTTATGTCCTTTGTGCAGTATTGTGTTCAATAAAAGTTGTGTTTCTTGCGAAATTCAATGGGGTGTAGGGTGATATATTGCATCAACTTAGGGGTTTAATTTATTTTCATGCATCTTAAACCAAACAATATGACAGGCTTGAGAAAACTTTGTGAATATGAAAATATAAAATTTCCGTAAATGTGTCCATAGTTTCCGTAAAGTTGTCCATATCTTTTTCTTTCCAAATCAAACAATGGTCATAAATCATTAATAACTAACTCGATCAAGAATCTTCCGATGGCAATTTCAAGTTCCGATCATTTTCTAATAGCATCTCTAATAGGAGACATAAGGGCATCTACACTGGAGAGATGCTAATTGATGTGAAAATCATTTTTACATCTTAGTTTACACTTCTAGAAGATGTCAATATGCATGAATTCTTTGTATTATTCTATATGAAACTATTACAAGTCTTTACGTTGTGTTATATTGCCTCTCAGCATACATGGACTATTACAAAACTACCCCTTTGTAACTAACTCTCTAACAATCCAAATGGTAGTTATAACCAATCAATAGAATAACAGATAACAATGGCTAATACTCCCCCCTCAAACTATGCTAGGTTTCATCTAGCACAGTTTGAAACGACAAAACACAACGCTGTGCCATTGTACAAGTGAATTAACTCTGGACTGAAGTACTTAAGATTGCAGATTATGATCCTAGGCTCAAGTTGTGACAATGCTTCACAAAAACAGGACTATGTAATCCTTTAGTTAGGACATCAGCAACCTGCTTTTCTGTGGAAATGTATTGAACACGCAGATCACCTTTTTGTACTTTCTCCCTCACAAAGTGATAATCAGTGTCGAGATGTTTGATCTTAGAATGAAAAACAGGATTCGAACATAGAGCAAGTGCTGACAAGTTGTTACAATAAAGAGAAGGAGGTGAGGGAAGACACTGATGTAGATCTCTAAGCACTGATCTAATCCAACAAACATCAGCTGCACAGTGAGCTATTGCCTTATATTCTGCTTCAGTTGAGCTTCTCGAGACAGTGGATTGCTTTTTGGACTGCCATGAGATAGGATTAGAGCCTAAGTATACCACATATCCGGTTATTGATCTCCTAGTATTAATATATGCTGCCCAGTCTGAATCTGAATAGGCAGCTATAGAGATATCTTCACCTTTAGTATAGTTCAAACCACAAGTGAGAGTACCTTGTAAATACCTCAGAATTCTCTTGACCAAATGAAAGTGTGAATCTGTTGGACTTTGCATAAACTGACACACCATATTCATTGCGTAAGCTATATCAGGTCTAGAGAAGGTTAAGTACTGTAAAGCTCCCACCAAGCTTCGATAGAGAGTAGGATCTGTCATTGGTATGCCTTCAAATTCAAGCAATTGAGTATGAGGTTTAGAGGGTGTAGATGTAGGTTTACAATGTTCCATACCAGCCCTTTTCAACAAATCTCGTGCATATTTAGATTGGTTAATGAATATAGATCCATCTTGATTGTACTGGATATGAAGACCAAGAAAATAGGTAAGGTTGCCCATATCTTTAAGATCAAATACTGCAGCAAGGCTTGTAATCATTGATTGAATCTTTGAAGCATTAGAACCAGTCACAATTATGTCATCAACATATAATAGGAGTAGAATAACATCCCCATGATCTTCTTTGACAAACAAACTTGTATCGGATAAGGATGTAACAAACCCCAAAGTAGGAAGGTAGCTAGTAAACTTTGAATTCCAAGCGCGTGGGGCTTGTTTCAAGCCATAAAGCGACTTTAGTAATTTGCAAACATTGTTTGGATTATGTGAGTCAACAAACCCTTGAGGCTGCTTCATATAGACTTCCTCTTCTAACTCTCCATGTAAGAAGGCGTTTTTAACATCTAGTTGCCCCAAACTCCAACCAAATTGAACTGCTAAGGCTAAAATCATTCTGACAGTGGTATGTCGCACCACCGGACTAAACGTTTCAGAATAGTCCAAACCTTGCTCTTGGCTATACCCTTGTGCAACTAGCCGAGCCTTATACCTAGAAATTGATCCATCAGGGTTCTTCTTAATTTTGTATACCCATTTGCTTCCCACTATACTTCTGTCAACACCAAGTTCCTTGTGCCTTTAAAGCATCAAACTCATCTTGCATAGCTCTTTGCCATTCAGCCTTGACACTAGCAGTTATAAAATTTTTAGGCTTCTCTATATCAGCTATATCAGCTAAGAATGAAAACCTGCTGGAAAAATCATCCATAACCCCCAAAGAAGCAATCTCAGGAACAGTTGCTAAATATGCTGCATAATTATTTCTTGAAAGTACACCGGTTTGTAGCCTTGTCTGAATTGTAGAACTTTGATGCACATGAGTAGTTGTGGTTATATGTCCTATACCTGATGGATAAGAATTTGAAAATAGTGGAAGTATCACCTGAAGTTGGTCGGGACTAAAGACAGGAAGCAAAGGAGATGTATCACTTGTTGTGGAAAGAGTATGGCCCGATGTACTTTGACTTTGCGAATTTCCTGAGGTTGACCTTAATGTCTCAGATTGATCAACTGAAGAAGAAGCAATTCCATCATTCCCACTGTATATCTGAGTAACTTCAGGAGAACTAGGAGTATGAGTAACAGGAACATGAACCATAATTGGAGAATATGTAGCCGGTGGATTATCAACCGGTGCATGAACTTGTTTCTGTAACCTGTGTTTACCAGGGAACATCATCTCATCGTGTAAGACATGTCGAGAAATAATGCATTTCTTGGACACTAGATCATAGCATATAACACCTTTGTATCCTGAAGAGTACCTGAGAAAAACACACAATGTTGATCTTGGTTGAAGCTTATTAGAATTATAAGGCCTAAGCCAAGGAAACACAGCAGTTCCAAATGTCTTCAAAGATTTTAAGTCAGGAAGTGTCATGTAGAGCAGAGTATAAGGAGATACCATAGACAGAGACTTACATGGCATTCGGTTGATAAGAAATACTGAGTGAGCACAAGCAAAATACCAAAACTCCAATGGTAAACCAGCATTAGTGAGTAATGTAATTGAAGTTTCAATTATATGCCGGTGTTTTCTCTCAGCAATTCCATTTTGCTGAGGAGTATATGGACATGACAGCATCTGAACAATCCCTCTATTATTTAAAAACTTTGTAAAAGCACTACTAATGTACTCTCCACCCCCATCAGTTTGTACACACTTGATTGTTTTTCCATACTGATTGAATACAAACTTACAAAAATAGAGAAGACATCAGATTTATTACTCATTGGAAATACCCAAGTGTATCTTGTATATTCATCAGTAAACAGTACATAATACCTATAGCCATCAACAGACTTTATAGGAGACGGTCCCCAAACATCAGAGTGAATCTTATCAAACGGAGACAGACACTTTTCATTTCTCTCAGGAAATGGCAATCTAGACATTTTTCCTTGTATACATGATGCACAAACAATCTTCATATCATCTAGTTTATATGCTACACTACACTGTCTTAACATACAAGAAAGTACTTCATTTGTAGGGTGACCCAATCTTTGATGCCACATATTTGACTTCACCAATTGTCCAAGCACAGTTGTTGTAGTTGGAAATGTAGACTGCACCCCTTTAGCATTGTGAAACACTGGAATCTGAAACAACTCCTTGGGCCTACTCTTTCCATGATACAGGACCTCCTTTGTCTTCTTGTCCTGTAAAAATAAGTTGGACTCATCACAAATAAACCAACTGTTGTTATTAGCACATATTTGTTTAATAGATAACAAACTTCGAGCAATCTTTGGAACATGTAAAACATGAGTGAGTAATAAGGAATGATCCTTCGTATGAAGAGTAGTAGAACCAGTATTTTTTATTGATATACTAAAACCATTACCAATAGTAATCGTCTCATTGCCTTCATATGGAGCAACCTGTGCTAAGCCATGAACATCAGCAGTCATGTGATGAGAAGCACCAGAATCCACGATCCATGAATCTGTAGGCATAAACTGAGATGATTGTTGTGCATTCATAGCAGTTATAGAAGATGGAGGAGATTGACTTTGATATGAGTAGTTGCTTCTGTGATGACAGTTAAGAGCAACATGACCCTTCTTCCCACAAATTTGGCACTCGATCAAAAAACTAGGAGTTGAATTGGTGTTGTTCCTGTGAAAACAATTTACTGCTGTATGACCTCGTTTGTTGCAGATTTGACATTCAATTACTACATTCATCCTTGTGTCTGTGTTGCCCGACCAACTAATGTTATTGGAGTTCTGCCTATATCCTCCAGAATTGAAACTCTTCCCCTTGTAACCATTATTAGACCTGTAATTGTGTTGACCCTTGGAATTCGAGCCATTAAAAGGTCTAAACCCAGAATTTGAACTTTGATTTCTTGTATCTGAATGAGAACCAGAATTTCCAAAGAAACCAAAACCATATGGTACAAGAGGATAAAATCCGTCAGGAGGTTGTTGTGTAGAATAGAACTGAGAGGACTGCATATTAGGTTGAAACTGTGATGACAATGGATACTGCAATGTCCCATTAAAAGGAACCTGTGACAAAACACCACCAGTAGAACCAGGAATGTGACTATGATTCTGTGGATTAGAAGAAGAACCATTGACCATTGAAGATCCAGGATTAGTACCAGTCCCTTTCACATACAAGGCTAACAAACTTTGAGACAACACATTGATTTCACCATCAATTTCCTTTTCAGTACCAAGACATACTCCATCAAGATCCAGGATTATTGCATATTCTTTTGGTAACCCAGCCAATCCTGCAATTATAACATCATTGTCCGAGACATACTCCCCTGCAACACTTAATTGCTCTCTAATATTTTTCAATCTCAGCAAATACTTATCAATTGAGTCAGTTCCCTTTTGTATAGTATGCAGTTCAGTTTTTAGATGATTCACTCTTGATTTTGATACAGAAGCAAACTTATCTACAAGATTCACCCAAGCCTCATGAGCATTCTTGCAGCCAAGAACATACTCCATCACTTCATCAGATAATGTGGCAAGCAAAAGACTTAACAAAGCCATATCAGTTGACTCCCAATCAATATACGCTTTAGTAACTTCATCAGTAACTCCAAGATCAGTAGTCAAAACAAACTTTGGGGGACACACATCAGTGCCATCAAAATGACCAAACAATTTATACCCCTTCAGCACAGCTTTAAACTGAAATGCCCATTTGACAAAATTATCATCCTTCAATCTGATAGTAAGCATCCCCAACAAATTCTCTACTTTAACAGTCAGATTAGTCATCTTAACACAGATCACAAAGACACACAATTCCAATTATGTAATAAACGGGAAGAAATTAACACTCCTTGCAATTGAAACAGACTGCAATACTTCAAAGAGACTGAAACTTTTTATCAAGAAAGATCACTGTACGAAGAGACTGAAACTCTTTCCCACAATTCACAAGAAAATACCACTGTTCGAAGAGACTGAAACTCTTTACCAAGAAAGATTGAAACTTTCCAAAACGAACAAGAAAGAATGAAACTTTCTCAAATATGCTAACTGCACAAGTATTTCTGCATCACAACCTTATGAACATTTGACTATACAATCAATCATCAAATTTCTCAAACTTTACACCGAACACTGGCTTCAAGAATCTCAAAAAAAAAAAAAAAAACCAATACCCATGATCAAAATTAGCTCCAATCACCGAAAGAAAGATATCACCTGAATCAAGCTCAACAATCGAGGAACACACCCAACTTCAATAGCCTTCCGTAACCTTCAGAATCGCACTCGAGCCCTTCGAAATTGCACACAACAGCACAGCTTCAATCTTCCAGAGCAGCGGAAAAAGCACCAAGGATCAGCACGGTGACGAACCTAACCGGCGATGATACCATATTAACTCTGAGAAATATAGCTATGAGAAAATGAATAAGAAGAACAGAAGCTTAAGAGACGAAGAGTTTCTGAATTCTTTGTATTATTCTATATGAAACTATTACAAGTCTTTACGTTGTGTTATATAGCCTCTCAGCATACATGGACTATTACAAAACTACCCCTTTGTAACTAACTCTCTAACAATCCAAATGGTAGTTATAACCAATCAACATAATAACAGAAACAATGGCTAATACCTACCCCATTATTCACAACGGAAAATGGACAAACCCCCGGAAACGTGCATATCAAGTACAGTGTAAATGGCAAATACTTGGTAAAGAAGCCGGGTCAAACTCAGATCGTGACCGTTGACAAACAAAATGAAAAGACGACCGATGAAATTTGCACGTTGTTCGTGGCTGAGCTTGTCGGAACAAATACCCCCACAAAAGTGCTCTTCCGATTACAACATGTGCAGAACAAGCTCTATGTGCGAGTTTTAGATGGTATCCCCTTTGCATCGAGTGCCAGCGCTCGAGAAGCGGCTGTTTTTAAAGCCGTTAGGTTTGGTTGATCAAATTACCACGTGATGTTTGTGGGTAGCGTCTCTGGAAACCCTCACGAGACTTCACTCGTCCCATACGGGTCACCTATAGGTTTAAAAGGCTTGTTGCATGCGATAAATGCAATCGAGTTCCCTGCGAAAGTGGCATTAATTTTCATCACAAGTTTTTCGTCTATTTTTTCTTTTTTTTAAAGTATATTAGTTTCCCTAAATCTCGTGTATTAAACCAGTAAACACAGATCGCATGATCTCATCAGCTGTGGTTATGTCCTTTGTGCAGTATTGTGTTCAATAAAAGTTGTGTTTCTTGCGAAATTTAATGGGGTGTAGGGTGATATATTGCATCAACTTAGGGGTTTAATTTATTTTCATGCATCTTAAACCAAACAATATGACAGGCCTGAGAAAACTTTGTGAATACGAAAATATAAAATTTCCGTAAATGTGTCCATAGTTTCCGTAAAGTTGTCCATATCTTTTTCTTTCCAAATCAAACAATGGTCATAAATCATTAATAACTCACTCGATCAAGAATCTTCCGATGGCAATTTCAAGTTCCGATCATTTTCTAATAGCATCTCTAATAGGAGACATAAGGGCATCTACACTGGAGAGATGCTAATTGATGTGAAAATCATATTTACATCTTATTTTACACTTCTAGAAGATGTCAATATGCATGAATTCTAATCCCAATGCGAAATATGCAAGTTTGACATCTCATTTGTTTTCTTTATTTGATTGGTGGGATCGTCACAAAAACATGTAAAATTAGGTTTTGATTCTAGCCAAGGTGGATATTTTACATCTTTCCATTGGAAGCGCACCCATGTACACCAACTGTAATAATACAATTGGTTGGAAACTTGAAAAGAAAATTTTAACCAATTATATTATGACATTTGGTGTAGTACGTAGTGGCATAGCCAAAAACCTCTTTCAGGAGGGGCCTTTAAGACATATAAAAGAAATTAAATCAAACATAACAATACACTTAATTGCAGAAAATTTAAGGTTTTTGCTATTGGCATGGAAAATTTATCAAACAAGAGTAATGGGGCTTTAAAACTTTGCAAAATATAGTATTGAGATCATTTTATTATAAAAACATAATTTGTTTATTCATAAACTTTCAGGATGGGCCTAGGCCTAACCTGGCCTTCATGTGGCTCAAGCACTAGTACTAGGCCGTGTTTGTTTAATTAAAACGACAATGTCACTTCCAGTCTAGCGTTACTATCATGAAAAAAAGTCATTATTGTGAATATATTTAAGTAGAAAAAAACTAAAGATACAATAAGTTAGATGGGACATGAAGCCATACATTAACAATAAGTAGAAAACTATTAAAAAAATCAATTAGACAACTCCTAAGAGTATCGAAAATAGATCGTGAGCAAAAGCCGCAACAACACATGGCAAACAAGAATCATTGATAATCGACACCATAGTTGCCAAACAATACGTCACCTAATTTCTTTTCAAATAAATGTTTGTAAACTAAATTGCATGGAAGAGAGAATGGTACAACAATTTTCCCAATCAACCAATAAAGGCCAAGGCACCTGAGAAGATCCATTAGAAAGAAAATGCACTGCGAAAGAAAAAATCACACTCAATAGAGCATACTAACCCTTCTTCAAAGCCATATAAACAACATGAATAATGGCTTTTCATTCCACCTCTAAGGCAATAGCAATTCCAAAAGATTCTACAAAGCATCCAAGACAATGACTCAAGTGATCACGAAAAATATCACCAAAACTAACCATGCCAAGAGAACCACAAGCCGCACCGTCAATGCTAACTTTTAACTTGGAAAACACAAGAGGAAAGCCAATGAATCTTATGAAATATAGACGTAATATAGATAGAGATGTGAGTGAACCGTCAAGTATATCCAAACTTGAGTTTGTTTAGATGAATATAGATAGATAGAGATGCGAGTGAACTTAGATAGGAGTGTTGGACAACGATTATGTTGCAATTTGGTTTAAGTTTTCTTGTATATTTCATGAGTATTGAATGTACAAGGATACACACACACACACACACACACATATATATATATATATATATATGAGAAAGAAGGACTAGTTACAACCAAGTATCCTTAGACTTAACCCTAGAGACCGGCCATAGTCCCTAATTGAAGGAGATTACACCAAATACTAGTGACCGACCATACTCCTTAATTGGAGGAAACCAACCACAAGTAAAGAGTGATTTACACTTTTCTGTCAAGAAAAACACAGCATCCCATGTTGCAACTTGGCAGCCAAAGTTGACAGAGAAATGCCATGATTTCCGAATTACATATTCTACATAATCTGTCTAGGGTTAGTTAGTAACTCTCAATACTCCCCCTCAAGCTGGATCAAGTAGTATAGTCAAGCCAAGCTTGCCTAGAAGATGCTAAATATGTGCAGATGATAGAGCCTTAGTGAACATATCTACCAATTGATCATAACTGCGAGTGAAGATTGTTTGAATGAGTTGTGACTGAACTTGAGCCGTAATGAAGTGACAATCAACTTCAATATGCTTGCTCCTTTCATGGAAAACTGGATTTGCAGCGATGAGCATGGCTGCTTGATTATCACATATGTGAGACATGGGAGTGGTACTTGAGAACCTTAAGTCCAACAAGAGACCTTTGAGCCAAATCAATTCACATGCAGTAGTAGCCATGGCTCGGTACTCAGCTTCAACACTTGAGCGGGCAATGACTTGTTGTTTTTTACTCTTCCAATTAACAATGTTACCTCCAACAAACGTGCAATAACCAGTGGTGGATTTTCTATCAATTGCATTACCTGCCTAGTCAGCATCAGTGTATGCATGAATCTCAGTGGAATGATTGTTATGCATAAGAATACCCCGATTGATGGACCCTTTGAGATAGCGAAGGAAATGCTAAATCATTCTCTTCCCAAAAAATTCTAAATACTTTCTCTCTCAAATTCTAACTTTGGCATTGAAGATTCTTCGACCAATGCCCCCCATTCGTCATGGGGGTGTGTGGCTTTTGGTCTTAATCTTAGGTGTTATTATTTTTCAGTTGCATTTTCGTCAAGGGAGACGACGGCGGAAATTTTCGTCCACAAATTGGTGCTTTCATGGAGAGTTTGTCATTTCTTGGTCGTTCGTAAATTTTTTGTATTTCTTATTCCTAGAATTGTTTAATTCTTTGAATAGAGGTAAAGGAAAAATTCAATGACGGGAAATCAAAGCCAAATCCACCCAAAGGCATGGCTTTGGAAGTCTATAAATACAAGGTCCCAAGACAAGCGTAAGGTCGACAATTTCTATATTGAAGGGCCGAAATTCTCACAAAAGGAGAATGTCTGCCAAATCTTTGAAGAATAATACGCTACCAAAGCTCTCTTCGAAGAACGTACAACAAAAGCCAAAGCATTCCCTTGAAGAATCAACAAGCACCTGTGCCAATTCCTTCAAGACTTTGTTTCAAGCTCAAAACTTGTAACGAGGTTCGATTCAAGATCAAGTCGTCATGATCCTTGAATCAACAAAATTGTACATCAATGAAATATAGATAGATAGAGATGTGAGTAAACTTAGATAGGAGTGTTGGACAATGATTAAGAAGTTAAAATAGCAACATAATTTGAAAAAACTAATTCTTTATTAAAGAAATATGCTTATAATACATAATGAAATAATACAACAACAACAACAACAACAACACAACCTTTTCCCACTAAGTGAGGTTGGTTGTATGAATCCTAGAACGCCATTGCGTTCGGTTCTGTGCCACATCTTCCATTAGATCCAAGTGCTCCAAGTCTTTTCTTACAACCTTTTATAAAGTCTTCCTAGGCTTTCCTCTACCCCTTCGGTCGTGAACCTCTTTCTAATAATTTCATCTTCTGACCAGAGCGTCTGTAGGCCTTCGCTTCACATGCCCAAACCACCATAATCGATTTTCTCTCATCTTTCCGTCACTTTCAGCTATTCATACTTTACCTTGGATATCCTCATTCCTAATCTTATCATTACTCATGTTCCCACACATCCAGTGAAGCATTCTCATCTCCACTACACTTATTTTATGTATGTGTTGATGCTTCACCTCCTCACATTCCGTGCCATAAACCATTGTTGGTCTTATTGTCATCCTATAAAATTTTCCCTTGAGTTTTAATGGAATACGACGGTTGCATAACACACCCGATACACTCTTCCACTTCATCTATCCAGCTTGTATTCTATGGTTGAGGTCTCCATCCAACTCTCCACTCTTTCACAAGATAAATCCTAGGTAGCAGAAGCGGTCGCTCTTCGATACTTCCTAATCTCCAATCCTCACCCCTAACTCATTTGAGCCTCCTTCGTACTATACCTGAACTCCATATACTTTGTCTTTAACCGACTTAGGTGAAGACCTTTTAGTTCCAACACTTCTCTCCAAAGGTTAAGCTTCTCATTTACTACATCTTGAGTTTCATTTATCAACACTATAATATGAAATAATAACGAAATAATTATAGAAAGTAAAATGATATTAACTTGATGGACATATAGGCTAGCAAAGTTATGTTCTTTGAATAGTATTTCCATCCAATTCTTGTGCTTATGGTCCGATAACATAAGCCTAACCAGGATAAACCTGTCTAATTCTACAATCAGCACTATATTGTAGAATTTTGTCAAATTGCTTTGTGCGTTTACTCTCTGGAATCTTTGTATGAGTGCGAAAGAAAAAAAGATGATTTATGTTGGAAATGAGACTTTAGTTATATAGGCTATTTCACCCTTTCAAATAACTTTTATATGTATCTAAAGACACATCAGTCTTTCCAATAGTTGTGTCACTTAATCAAAATGTCTTTAATATTGATGAAAAACTTAATCAAAAAATAAAACCAATTTTAACTTCCAAGGCCTAAGGCCCTTGTCTTGATTAATTAATATTAATTATATAATGGTATATTTCACAAGCCTAATCCAAATGACCCGATCCTCATTCCAAATGACCCGATCATAATTACTAATGTAAAAAATAGTTCTAATATAAACCCCATTGGAGAAGTAGTGTTCCCTGACGTGGGACACATTGAGGCACAAAACTCCAACAACACCATACATTTTGAGCCGAAAATTAGGTCCTAAGGCAAGCTAAGGTACGAGAGTAAACAATAGATGTGACATATATCACGAGAGGTGTCATTTGGCCTTGAACCTACCTTAGTGTATACTTATCGGATTTACTAGATGATGCAATGAATATGAAATCTTAAACTGTTCATCTCCACAGTAAACCAAGACAATAAGTAACACGTATGTCACACCAAAATATTGCACATTCATACATTTGTGTTCATTTTGGTCCTGAAAAAAAATCCTGGATTCATGAGAGCTTTCGAGAATGTAGCCATGTAATTCTCATAAATGCGACCCCACATTTATACTCATATAGGTGATACTGATTAAGAATAGTTTTCTTTTGTCCTACTTGATTTACGAGTATCAATATCATTAAACTAAGAATTCTAAAGCAAAATTAGAATGTTTATTTCAATGAAAATTTGAAGCATCAATCATACGGAGATATGTGACATTTACTAACATTTAACAAACAGTACTGTATATATTTACCATGACATAGTACAACATAAACTTACACCTTAATCCATGTGATGAGGAGTAGTATTTTACAATATAAAGCTATCAATCTCATTGTTTATTTCAACCATCTCTCCATAATTGTTTCATGTACAAATTTGTAGATGATCCTGCAATTGAAAAACCCAAATGTGCAGTAAAAACAACCAAGAGAAAACAGAAGCTAAAAGAAATCACACTAAACTTACACAGCACAATGCTCATCGCCTGCATGAGCCTAAACTGCACACAACATAAAGCTCCTCGCCTGCATGAGCCTAAATTGCACATGACACAAAGCTCATTGCCTGCATGAGCCTACACTGCACACTGCAACAATACTCCTTGTTCGCAAGAGCTTAAAAGGTGACTGATGCGAAATATATAAGCACACAAATTAAACCCTCTTTTTATCAATTGTAGTAAAGTATGTAAGTAGGGATCGTTCTAGGCCGGGGATTAGGAGGGATTGCTAAATCACTTGGACACTGACTTGAAAACGTAAAAATAAAGTTTAAAACACTAACTAGACTCAAAGAATGCAAAACTATACTTTAAAACACTAAAACAAACCAAAAGACTCAAAACAGCCCCTAAACATTCAAAACTACCTTAAACACACAATCTGGGCAGTTTTGGGTCTTTTGGTTTGTTTTAGCGTTTTAAAGTATAGTTTTGCATTCTTTGAGTCTAGTTAGTGTTTTAAACTTTATTTTTACGTTTTCAAGTCAGTGTCCAAGTGATTTAGCAATCCCTCCTAATCCCCGGCCTAGAACGATCCCTACTTACATACTTTACTACAATTGATAAAAAGAGGGTTTAATTTATGTGCTTATATATTTCGCATCAAATTTTTGGCGCCGTTGCCGGGGATTAGCAACTTTGCTAATCTCTTGGATTGTTTTCTTTCGAATTATTGTATTTTGTTTAAGTTTCTGTTTAAGTTGCTGATTTGTTTTGTTTTCTTTTTTTTTAGGTACTAGTTTATGACCCGTAGCTCACAACCTGTTCGTGAGCATATCTCCGACTTTGACGGTGATTTTGAGAGGACTTTGAGAAGGAAAAAGAAATTGCAAGAGTCTAATCCTCCTAGTCCTGAGCCTGAATTAGAAGAGCAAGAAGTTGAGGTTGAAGAGAAGGCCACGACACAAGTGGGTGGATAAGAGCAAGGTATAGCCATGGACAACCGTACGCTCAAGGAGCTTGCCACCTCGGGTTTGGATAATGCCGCACCATTGTGTATCCAATATCCCATGGCTGCTCAAGGTAAAAATGAAGAGTTCGAGTTAAAGTCAAGTTTGCTCCACCACATTCCAAAGTTCCATGGGCTATCCATGGAGGATCCAAACAAACATTTGAAGGAATTTGAAGTGGTATGCTCAAGTACGACTCCGGTTACCGTTGACGGAAGTATTTTAAAGATGAAGGCTTTTCCATTCTCTTTAATGGACAAAGCCAAGGATTGATTATACGAGTTGGCTCCCGGTACAGTTACATCTTGGGAGAGTATGAAGAGGGGGTTTCTAGAGAAGTTTTTCCCAACTTCTCGCATCATTATTCTTCGTAAAAAAATAAGTGGAATTCAGCAAAGCCAAGGTGAATCTTTTCCATCTTATTATGAACGATTTAAATCACTTGTTGTTTCTTGTCCACAGTATCAGATGAAGGATGAGCTACTTCTTCAATACTTTTACGAAGGTCTTTTACCACTTGAACGGCAAATGTTGGATGCTTCCGCGGGAGGAGCTCTAGTGGATAAGACACCTAGGGATGCCAAAACTCTCATTGCAAATCGAGCACTCAATGCACAACAATATGAAAGTGTTGGGCAAAGAGACACCCCACGACCACATCATGTCAATGAGGTAAGTTCTATTTCTGAGTTACAATCCCAAATGGCTAACCTTACGTCTATGTTATCGCAGTTGGTTGAAGGCCCCAAAACGCAACGAACTACAATATGTGGTGTATGCTTCATTCAAAGACACCAATCTGATCAATGCCCTCAATTAATTGAGAATGGAGGATGGGAATCGGCCAATGCTGTGGGTTATGGGAATCAAAACCAACCAAGGAATGATCATTTCTCCAATACATACAACCCGGGATGGCGTGACCACCCCAATTTCAGATGGAGAGATGCACCACAAAATGGCCAACAAAGTGGATTCCGACAACCCCCGGGTTTCTTTCCAAGGCCAATGGCACCACAACTACCTCCTCAGGCACAATCTTCCCAAACCAACCCAGGTACGTCTATGAATGATGATAAAACATATCAGTTACTAACCACCATGACGCAGGGAATGCAGAACCAAGCAAAGGAGGTTAATGAGCTAAAGAAGCAAATGGGCCAAATGGCTGAATTTTTGGGGCAATTCCGTGAAAATGGTAAGTTAACAAGCACTACGGTGGTCAATCCAAAGGGTGGCTTAGAATCTGCAAAGGCTATCACATTACAAAGTGGAAAAGAGGTGAGAAACAAGGAAGATGAGAAGATACAACTCGAAGAAGATGAGAACACCTACCCCACGGTAAGGGTACCATCACCCATGCCGCAGCCATCTAAGACATCCCATCCGTCCACCTCAGGTAAGAATGTTCCAAATGTTGTGATTTCGAACACTAATCTGCCCAATGTTCCTTTCCCTCGCAGATTTTTGCAATCAAAGAACGAAGAGGAGGAAAAAGATGTTCTAGAGACATTTAGAAAGGTGCATGTCAACATTCCCCTCCTTGATGCCATAAAGCAAATCCCGAAGTATGCCAAGTGTTTAAAGAAGCTTTGTACAACAAAGAAACGTGTCCGGGAGAAAGAGGTGGTACATGTAAGTGAAAATGTCTCCGCCATCTTGCAACATAAACTACCCCCCAAATGCAAAGATCCGGGGAGTTTTACAATTCCGTGTGTCATTGGTAATACCCGTTTCAAATCTGCCATGCTTGATTTAGGTGCTTCTATAAATGTTATGCCATATTCCATTTATGCATCTATGAACTTAGGAGCATTGAAAAATGATGGTGTAATCATACAATTGGCCGATAGATCTAACGCTTATCCAAAGGGAGTTTTGGAAGACGTTTTAGTGCAGGTTGATCATTTAATCTTCCCGGCGGATTTCTATGTCCTCGAAATGGATGAATCGGACCATGCCCCTTCATTGCCCATCATCCTTGGAAGGCCATTAATGAAAATGGCTCAAACGAAGATTGATGTGGCCAAAAGATTAGTCACTATGGCATTTGGTGGTGACATGATTAGTTTTAAAATTTCTGAATCCATTGAGACTCCTAATGTTGTTCATTCTTGTTGTGCCATTGATAAAATTGAAAAGATAGGACTGGACCGTTCAGCACCAAGCACAAAGGATGCATCAACAACCATGCAAGACGAGGGAATTGGAGTGGAGTACAAGGACCATACGGCCACTACCCTCACAGTCCTCAAATTGGCTGAAAGCACCATGGGGAAGAATGTTCACATTGCTACCACTTCATCACATCACATAGGTAAGCCACCTAATCCAAATCCAATTCCCATTAAAGTTGATAAGTGGTTCCCTTCTTTGGTGCAGATACCCAAGTAGATCCCCGACGGTGGGCACAGGAACATGAACCTTAGGCAACACAACACACCCATCAACAAACATCACTATCCATTTCCGTTCAAGGATGCAATGTACGAGAGCTTTGTAGAACAAGATATGGATGAGACAACCCACTATGTCGTGGGTTCCCATGAAGGTTGATCAAGGTGTTCATCGTCCGGCTGGAAGACGTTAAAGCAATCGCTTTAAGGGAGGCAACCCATTTATTCTGCTTGATTGTCAATTTTATTACTTGTTTAATTATTTTTGGTTATGACTTTCTATTTTGAAACATTAACAAATATGCAAAGGATTTTAACATTAAACTTCATGGAAATGAACAGCAAACTGGGAAATAAAGAAACATAGCATAATACAAGAGGGAGCCTTCACAAAGGCTGCTTGGGAGAGGTCGTAGTAGTCGGCGGAGTTGCAGTAGTTGGCGGAGTCTCAGTAGTCGGTGGGGCCACGGAATGAGGAGGTATCAAAGGTTGATCAGTTGGAGCTTCACTACGCGGTGCCGCCCTAGAAGACGAAGGCAGATGCTGTTGGAACAAACCCACAAACCTCCGGTGATCAAGTAAAATCTGACCATCAGTTTCCTGCAGCTGGTCAATTTTCCTCTTCATGTTTGTGGCATAACTGTGTGAAAGCTTGTGCAATTGTTTATTTTCATGCTTGAGTCCTCTAATCTCCTCTTTGAGACTCTGTATTTCAACCACCAACGATTCAACGTGACGGGTTCGAGCAAATAGGCGTTGGGCCATGTTAGACACAGAACCCGTACACTGCACGCTAAGAGCCAGAGACTCCTTAACCGCCAATTCATCAGACCGTCTAGCGAGCAGTCTGTTATCTATGGGGGTGACAAGGTTCCGGGCCACCACCGCAGCGATTATGTCATTTTTCATCACCGAATCCCCAACGGTGTGAGGACCAGTAGGGGATATGAGGGACGGACGCCATATGTTGTCTGGAGAAGGAGGGGCTGCTCCTTCACTAAGGTTCAAGTCAAAACGACGGTCGGAAGGGCCAGACATTTTTCAGAGGTGTTAAAGAAAGAGGAGATCGGACAAGTCAAGATCGTAGAAGTGCAAAACGGGAGTTTTTACAGGCAGAAATTCAAGAGTGCTTTGAACGTCCTGCATACCTCTATAAAAATCAGCACGCGATGGGATTTCAGAGATCGAAGAGGTGAGCTCAAAAATCGAAGAAGCCATTCGGAGATCGAAGAGGCGCCAGCTTTCTTAAAAGTTGGGCTTGCTCACAAACCACCAACTCCAGATACCGAAGAGTGTCAACTGTCTCAGCCTCGTCAACACCCATCACACGCAACTCAGCTTTGCGAAAATTACGGGCAGTCTGTCGAAGCACCGATTCCAACCATCTGTCTCTCTCAGCCTCGTCAGCACTTGTCACATGCAATCTCTGCCCTCAACGAAGCTCAGAACTCGAAGCGTAAATTCCGGATATTAAATAGGCCTTTGCTTTATCGAGACGTGTCAGCATCTGTCAATTTGCACATCTGCGTTGCGTAAATCACGCGCAATCTATCGAAAATTTTTGGAGACGCGGAATGCACGTGAAAACTACTGTTAAATTATCCCAGGCTTGCCGACACGAGTAATGGAACAATGCCTTCCCAACCATTAAGAAAATTCTATAAATGCTGAACTTCAAAGTGAAGCAGTCTCACCCAACTTTCAGCCTCACTTAACCCTTCATCCTCTCTGAAATGGCTTTCCAACAAACCCTCTCGAGCACTCTGTATTTTTCATCCCCTGGGATACCCCTGCAAACAACCCATCCAGAGCACAAGTATTTCATATCATAAAGGTTGAGAGCACGAGTATCTCATATCATGCTTTCTCCCTATCCTTTCTCCAGCCAGCACCTGCTCTCGAGTACTCATCATCTTGTGCTTCCGCTTCGTCTCTCACGTATAAGGGAAGTGAAGATGATACCTCGAAGCATGTGGAGACAACGTGCTGATTCATCCTCAACTAGGGACAAGGAGAAAGAAAGCAAGAGGTGGGCACTTGGAAAGATTGAAGAAAGAAACAGACCAACACCTTTACCTCGTGCCTGCCCGTCGTGCAGAAGAAACAAGCAGAGAATAATGCAGCTTGCACAATCAACCCAACACAAGGAGTCTGAGATGAAGAACTAAAAAAGCTGCCACATCTGCTTGGAGAATAAATAAGGAACTGCAACATCACCAAAGAGCAAAGCTTCGCCGTACAATTCCAATCCAGTTCAAGATCAAAGTTGTGGAAAGTCAACAAGATCAACTATCTCCAAAACCAGATTTGCGTTCTTAAACTCTACTCTGTCTGGTTTTTACTTTGCCATATTTGTCATGTTTATTTGTCGTTTGTTATTTGCTTGTTTTTGGTGTGAGTATATGCTTGAAACATTGAGAACAATGTTTGATTTAAGTGTGGGGCGGTAACCATTGTTTTGCATGAAATTCGTAGAAATTTATCACCCATTACTTCTAGTGTTGTTCCTTGTTGTTTTAAGTATTTTTAAGCTGTTTTGGAATGTTTCAGTGTGTTTTGACATAAAAATCTGAAAATTCATAAAAATTTGAAAAATTGTTTTTGAAAATCCCAAAAAGAGTTGTTTTTGTGTGCTTATTTGTGTCTTAGGGTACCTTCCAACACAATGATGAGGATTTGGTTTGTAATTGCATGACTGTTAAAGAGAGTTATAAACATGGATGAAAGTTTGATTTACTCTTTATTTATGCGTGGTTGTGGTTATAACTTATGAAATCACATGTAATCATAAAAGAAAATATTAGTTTTTGTAACATGCTTGAAGGAAAGAACTCAAACTAACGCTACAACCTTGTGAGACTTGAGCCTAAATGTTTATTTGGAGAGTTAAAATCTGTGCATTATTGTTCTTCTAAAATCATTGCATGATCTCATTATTCTTTGCTTGGTTATTACTTAGAAGACGTTTCATCATTTAGTTCCAAATGCTAGAACTCATGCCTATTTCATTCAAAGCCTGCTATTGATTTGCATAAAACATATTCAAGATGAAGTTGTGTAGTTACCACCACCAAAGCCAAACTGCGATGTATCCCATATCGTTATATGTTTAAGTTAACCCCATTGAGCCTTGATAGCCTACATTCTTTGTTAAACCACATTATCCTTACCTAGCCTAGTTTAGGACCATCCATACCCTTGTTCTTGAAGCATAGTAAAGCATGATTCAAATTGAATTTCTTTTGATTAATGTATGGCAGAAAACAAGTGTGGGGGAAGTGTGAGTTATTATGCTTGTTGAAAAGAAAAGAAGAGTTGAAAAAAAAAAAAAAAGTTGAAAAATATGCGAAAAAGAGTTTTTAAGTGCTGTTTGTTCAAGAAAGGGTCCAAAACATAGAATTCGGCCCTAAATATTGCTTGAATTTTCCCTTCGTGTCTAAAAGCTGATTTCTGCAATCTAAGTGAATTCTAAGTTTCAATTTTATTACTTTACTTGCTATTGCTTTAAGAACGATTGTTATCCTCATCCTTCATTTGTTAGCCATCACCCCAAGCCCCGTTACAACCCTTAACTTCATCTTGAGTGTCATGCGTTTCAATATGTGGAGTTTGAAATTGATATGAGCATATGGTGTCACTGGTTCTCGCATCTAAGTAGTAGCATTCCATTCATGAGATTATATCTAAACATGCTTATTAACTCCAGAAATTGCTTTCTTTGTGATACATATATGTGAGCGTTCGTTTTCATATCTACATCAATCTTCTCACATATAACTAGTATAGGGTGTGTAGTTAGAAAATCTGAGTGAAAATTCAGTGCATATCTTGTAAGGTACTCAATTCTCTAAGGCATGTTACTACATCAAAAACATTATTTTAATCGATTAATTGTGAACAAGTAAGTGGTGACTATGATTAAGTACGTGCTTAAGTGTGAAGATGACTCAAATCTGTGGGGATAATGATTTTTAACATGTCATGTGCATTGGAAATCCCTGAGGCAAATGTTGGAAGGTTTAGGTTGTGTTTTATTTACTTTGTTTCGTTTTATCTCTTTGTTTTGCTCGAGGACTAGCAAAAGCTAAGTGTGGGGGAATTTGATAGGAGCATATTTATGCGACTTAGTTGGCTTGTTCTTGTGCATTTATGTCGTGTTTCCTTAGTTATTTTAATGTTTAAAGTCATTTTCGTGTGTTTTCAGATTTTATGGACAAAGTAGGCAAGAAGATGCATTTTGGAGCAAAATGAAGCTTGGAATGCATGTCACATATTTGGGCCAAAGTGGATGGACGAATTTGAGAACTAAAGAGGCCAAGAATGTGAAGAATTATGGTCCAAAAGATGAAGAACTCAGCCCAAAAAGTTGTCACCCCAACTTGCCTTCATTGCCATGCAAAACAACATAGAATTCCCTTTGGATTCCCATGCCATGCTTGATCACTCTTGTCCCCTACATAATTTCTGATTTCATGCTTCAATTCATTTAATTATTACACTTAATTGCTTGATACCTCTTGTTCCCTTCACCCACAAAATTTTAGACAACTTTCACAACCATAACATGCACCAATTGATGCTCCATCATTCACATTTGGAATCCCATGCCTTGTGTACCACATGTTGCTGCACCTTTGACCCATTTATTGACACATTTTCACCTCCCTTTCCATCTCTATGCAATGTACACAATCATTCATGCTCCCTAGCTTCAAGACCACTCCATTTTACCCTTCACACTTTGTATCATCACTTCATTTTCACCCTTGGACCATTGCACACCACATACACTCTTTGCCGTGCATTCTCCCTAGCCTAACCTAATTCTCTAAGGTTTTTGGGGCCTATATATACATGTTTACACCCCTTGGCAAAGGGTTCACACTCTCATATTCACCATTCATCACAGAAATTCGTCCATACTCACCCTAGGTAGCAAAACACCCCAAAAACACCATTCTAGTGCCTAGAAAACATAACAGCCACTCCACCTTCTTCCACCCTCTTTGCCTAGTTCTCCACCACCCTCCAACCCTCAAACACTCCTCTACACTTACCCTAAACCTTTCCATACCATTCCCCATCCATTCTACATCATAAAACTACCCAAAAATCCGTCCACAAAGCAATCTACCGCAAGCAAGCAAAGGAGAATTCTTGGATGCACTTGCTACCCAAGTTGGAGCATTTTAGGTGTTTTCTTTCCTTTGATTTTAATGTCTAATTTTATGTATCTTTGCTTTGTGAGTATGAGGAACTAAACCCCTCTTAGTTAGGGGGTGATTCGAAACCATGTTCATACTTGCAATATGATTTGATTACATCCAGTTGTGATTCATAAGTTGTGAATTCAATTTACTTATCCGATCGTATAAAAAATGATTTGTGTATGTTGGTTGAGAGTGCACGCTTAATTTTCATGCATGAATTTAACGCTAGAATATAAGGGAGTTTCACCTAATCGTTATGAACTTATATTCACAAGTAGTGAAGGTTGCTAGTCACAATCACGTTAAGTAAATTCTTGGCATAAGTCTCATGCAAATCATAGTAACGAGGGCCTCGTCAATGCTTATGTTTTTCATAGAACTTAATGATTCTTGCTTGTATCTCTATTATGCAATTCATGTAGGGAACTTGTAGGGAATGTTTTGGGTTGTCGTATGCAATCATCCAATCCAATAACTTGTGGAAAAACTGAGGGTTAATTAGTGCAATTCACTGTTAATTTGGGGCGTTGAGTATTCATAGCTTATTGAAAAGCAACTGGAAATCGTTTTGTATGCAAGTGTGACATGTGTGGAGAAGAACCTCCTAGCTAGTCTTCCATTCATAAGTTTCATTCAAATTCATTTTACAATCTGTTTTGATTCACTTAAATTTGTCTAAGAATTTGTTTGCTTTGTTCTTGTCTTAATTTAATTATTTTCATCCAAAATCAATCCCATCTTATTTCTTTGAGTCATATTAATTAGAACTTGTCTTAGATTATGTTTTTAAGTGTTTTAGTTCATTAGAAAACCAAAATTCGTCCAAGTTTGTGTTAGAGTCCCAAAACTGCCCAGATTGTGTGTTTAAGGTAGTTTTGAATGTTTAGGGGCTGTTTTGAGTCTTTTGGTTTGTTTTAGTGTTTTAAAGTATAGTTTTGCATTCTTTGAGTCTAGTTAGTGTTTTAAACTTTATTTTTACGTTTTCAAGTCAGTGTCCAAGTGATTTAGCAATCCCTCCTAATCCCCGGCCTAGAACGATCCCTACTTACATACTTTACTACAATTGATAAAAAGAGGGTTTAATTTGTGTGCTTATATATTTCGAATCAAATTTTTGGCGCCGATGCGAAATATATAAGCATGTGCTTAAAAGACAACAATGTTACTTGGCCGCATGTGCTTAAAAGACAACACTCAATGCTCCTTGTTTGCATGAGCTTAAAAGACGTCACTCAATGCTCCTCACCTGCATGACCCTAAACTACACACTGCACAAAGCTTCTCGCCTGCACGAGCATAAACTGCACACGGCACAATGTTGCTTGCCTGCATAAGCCTACACTGCACATGACACAAATCTCATCGTCTGCATGAGCCTACTTTGCACACGGCAATAACGCTTCTTGTTTGGATGAGCTTAAAAGGCGACACTCAATGCTCCTTGCCTACATAAGCCTAAATAGCACACGACACAAAGCTTTTCACCTGCACGAGCCTACACTGCCCATGGCAACAACGCTCCTTGTTGCACGAGCTTAAAAGGTGACACTTAATGATCCTCGCTTGCATGTGGCTAAGCTGCACACTACATAAAGCTCTTCACCTGCATAAGCCTACACTTTACATGGCAATAATGCTCCTTGTTCGCACGAGCTTAAAAGGCGACACTCAATGCTCATCTCCTGCATGAGCCTAAACTACATGCTACACAACGCTCCTTGCCTGCAAGAGCCTAAACAATGCTCCTTGTTCGCACGTGCTTAAAAGGTGACACTCAATGCTCATTGTTCGCACGATCTTAAAAGCCGACACTCAATGCTCCTCACCTGCATGAGCCTAAACTGCACACGACACAAAGTTCCTCGCCTGCACGAGCCTACACTACACATGGCAATAATGCTCCTTGTTCGCACGAGCTTAAAAGGCGACACTCAATGCACCTCACCTGCATGAGCCGAAACTGCAAGCGCCACAAAGCTCCTCGCGTGCACGAGCCTAAACTTTACACGGCAACAGTGCTCCTTGTTCCCACGTGCTTAAAAGGCGACACTCAATGCTCCTTGTTCGCATGAGCTTAAATGACGACACTCAATGCTTCTCGCCTGCATGAACCTAAACTACACACGGTAACAATTCTCCCTGTTCGCATAAGCTTAAAAGGTGACACTCAATGCTCATTGCCTTCATGAGCCTAAACTGCACAAGGCATAAAGCTCATCGCCTGCACGAGCCTAAATTGCACACTGCAACAATGCTCCTTGTTCCCACGAGCTTAAAGGCCAACACTTAACACTCCTTGTTTGCATGAGGTTAAAAGGTGACACTCAAAGCTACTCGCCTCCACAAGCCTAAGCCTCAAAAGGCAACAAAGCTCTTTGTTCACACGAGCTTAAAAGGCAACACACAACGCTCCTTGTTCGCACGAGCTTAAAAGGCGACACTCAATGCTCTTCGCCTGCATAAGCCTAAACTGCCCACGTCACAAAGCTACTTACCTGCATGAACCTAAACTACCCATGGCAACAATGCTCCTCGTTTGCACGAGCTTAAAAGGTGACACTCAACCTTCCTTGTTCGCAGAAGCTTAAAAGGTGACATGATAAGCTCATATTTATATATATTTTACATCAAATTCACTTGTCTTTTCTTAGTTAGTTCCTTATGTTTTTGAGCTATTTACTTTGTGTTTGTGTTTTCTAGGATTTGTCAAGCAAAGAAAAGAAAAATAGCACAAGTGGGATTTTAAGTAACAAATTCGTCAAAACTGCTTGTGCAGATCAGCTGACTTTGGAAGCAAGTTGCGAACAACTCATAATGAATTTGAGAATGAGTCTTATATGCTTGGAAAGCTACGGATGTATATTTTCTGGAACATTTCATGGATTGTTAATATCATTTTTGTAGAAGAAGTTATGGCCGTTTTAACACTGAAAGGTTCGCAAGAGACTGAGCAGTTTGTAACTGCAATGAAAGCAATAAACCCAATAAATCTAATAGCCAAAACTGATGCAGCCAAGAACAAGCCAGCTGACACCTATTCAAATATCAGAGTAAATGGAAATAAAGACGAGGATTAAGTGGGACTAATTGGCATAAAGGCTACCCAAAGCGTAACAATTGTTTTACCATTTCCTCTCACTTATTGCCATCACTAAATGGCTGTTAGTGGGTGAGTTAAGGAGAAGAAAATGGGGTAGCAAGTTAAAAAAGGGAAAGGATGCAAGTTGCAGTGTTGGAAAAAAAAGGGAAAAAAATAGAAAAGAAAAAGGACAAGGCAGAGTTGCGGAAAGGAAGGAAAAGAAGGAGGAAATCTTGGCATTCTCTTCTCTCGGTTTTATCTTCTCAAACCCTCTTTCTTTTGGTTCTATATGATTGCAAGTTTGTTATGACATTTTGTTTGAATTACTTTTATGAATGGATGAAAATTGATTCACTACTTGTCTCATTGATGAATTCTTTATGTGTTTTCTATGGATGCTTACTTATCTAGGATTCTAATGCTATGAATACGTGTGTACCTGCCCCTGTTGAATGAGGACCTACATATGTTCTAGAGTAGTACTTGTTAATTGCGATTAACATGTGAACCAATTTCTAGGATAAGTAAGACAACGCTAGTACTTACGATGCCTTGTGATGACTCAAAATCTTTTTGTTCTTAATGATTTCTACTTGTTAAATCTATGAACATGCCATTCTAGATTGCATACTAGGAAATAAGTTAAGTTGAAAACGCCATTCTCTTAACATACTACATAAGAAAGAATAATAGGTTGAGTTCTAACATTGAGCCAACTTGAGCATCTTCATCCAGAAATAAAAGGAATTTGAATGAAACATAACATGTTTGCAAGATTATTTGGGGGTGGATAGCAATTCCCCTAACTCGTTTTTCTTAAGTTGTGAACTACTTAAAATTTGTTTCTGTCCTGTTTTTGTTCGATTTTATTTAAATATCAAATCAACTCCACAAATCCTAAAAATGTGTGTGAGTGTAGCTCTGTGTGTCTAGTGTGTTCATATAAAATTTCGTAGACTTTATATTAGTGTAAGTCGATCTAATAATTCTTTTTCGATGGATGGTCAGTAGGGACAGCAGCCCAGTTTTTGTGACATTTTAAGTAGTTAGATAAAACAATCTTCAGCGGGAAAGACCCTTATTTTTCATGTGCTACAATTGACAAATCTTAGCTTTAATAAGGAAAATCAATAGGACATTTTTGTGCTACTTTGTGGTGTGCTTTTAATCCTATCATGACACTCAATCCTCCTCGCCTACATGAGCCTAAACTGCACACGGCATAAAGCTCCTCTTCTACACGAGCCTAAACGGCACACGGCAACAATTCTCCTTGTTCATAGAGCTTAAAAGGTGTCACTTAACGCTCCTTGTTCGCACCAGCTTAAAAGTCAATGCTCCTCGCCTGCAGGATCCTAAAATGCACACGGCACAAAGCTCCTCGCCTGCACAAGCCTAAATTGCTCACGTCAACCTTGCTCCTTGTTCGTATGTGCTTAAAAGGTGACACTCAATGCACCTTGTTTGCATGAGCTTAAAAGGGAACACTCAATGTTCTTCTCCTGCGTGAGCCTAAACTGCACATGGCACAACGCACCTCGCCTACACGAGCCTAAATCGTACATTGCACAAACGCTCTTTGCCTGCACTAGCCTAAACTGCACACGGCAACAATGCTCTTTGTTCGCATGAGCTTAAAAGGCGACACATAATGCTACTCGCCTACATGAGCGTAAACTGCACACGACATAAAGCTCCTCGCCTACACGAGTCTAAACTACACACGACAACAATGCACCTTATTTGAGCGAGCTTCAAAGGCGACACTCACTGTTCCTTGTTCACCCGAGCTTAAAAAGTGACTCTCAAAGCTCCTCGCCTGTACAAGCCGAAACTGCACACGGCGATAATGCTCCTTGTTCGCACAAGCTTTAAAGGTGACACTCAATTCTTCTTGTTCGTATGAGCTTAAAAGGCGGCACTCAGTGCTCTTCGCCTGCGTGAGCCTAAACTGCACATGGCACAATGCTCCTTGTTCGTACGAGCTTAAAAGGCGACACTCAACGGTCCTTGTTCGTACGAGCTTATAAGGCAACACCCAATACTCTTGGCTCGTAAAAGCATAAACTATGTACAGAAAAATCAAAATCATCTTCAAAATCACCACCAAAACCGCCAAAAGCAATCCATCACTCCTTTGAACTACGTCATGACTTGATCCCTCCTCAACCGAGGGTACATAGGCAACTTGAAACTTCAAAACTTGAACTACAATGACATCATCAACAGAAAAACACAAACACTTTGAAGAATAAAGAGTAAATTCAAGAATGTGATTACTTTATTTTTTTAAAGGAGGAATTCGGCTACAAAGCCGCATTACAAAATGAGCAAAAAACAAAGACTGCTTCTCTAGTTGTCGACAAGGTGCATCACAAAGCTCCAAGTGGAATACGACTCAACACAAATGGACAAGTCATCAATGACAGGTGGCACAAATCAAGCAAAGGAAGCTCAAAACTTCCCCAAAATTGGGGAAAAGGGGGAAATACCCCTTAAAATTGGCAAAGGGTCCAAATTGCTCTCAAAACCGGAAAGAAAGCTAAAGCATCTTCACAAAACAAACAAGAATTGAATATTGCTCACAAAATAGGCAAGAAAGCCCTATAATTCGGCCAAGCAAAGGAAAGTGGTTGAAAACAAGCCACAAAACATGCCTAAATTCTCTCATGGATGAATGAAGACAAAAATCAAAGCCAAATCCACCCAAAGGTATGGCTTTGGAAGTCTATAAATACAAGATCCCAAGACAACCATAGGGACAATTTCTACATTGAAGGGGGAGTCGACAATTTCTACATTGAAGGGCCAAAATTCTCACAAACACCTTTGCCAAATCTTTGAAGACTAATACGCTGCCAAAGATCTCTTCGAACAACGAACAACCAAAGCCGAAGTTTCTTTCAACCAAAGATAAAGCATTCCTTTGAAGAATCAACAAGCACTTGTGCCGATTACTTCAAGACTTTGTTGCAAACTCAAAACTTTTAGCAACGTTTGATTCAAGATTAAGTTGCCAAGACCCTTGAATCAACGAAATTCTACATCAACATCACCTTTCGCCATAACCCTAAACTTGGGGTGAAGACCATCCAAGCGTTGTTTCAAGCTCAAAACTTGAAGCAATCAGTCAATCGTTCATCCGAGAACAAGTCATCATCACACTTGGATCAACGGCCTACGTATCTACATCAAATTTGAAGACTAAATCAGAGGAAAATTGTAAACAGAGATTGTAACCCAACAAATTCATCAATACAAATCTACTTTGTACATGTATTCTTGTGTCATTCGTTACAGAATTTTCGTCTTCACAATATTTCACAAGCCTAATCCGCACAGCCACAAAGCCCAAGCCCCCTATCCTTATCCCAAATGACCTAATCCCAATTACTAATGTAAAAAACAATCCTAATAAAAACCCCATTGGAGGAGTAGTGTTCCTCGACGTGGGACACTTTGATGCATAAAATTCCAGCAACACCATACATTTTGAGTCAAAAATTAGGTCCTAAGGCAAGCTGAGGTACGAGAGTAAACAATAGATGTGGCATATATCAGGAGAGGTGTCATTTTCCTTTGAACCTACCTGAATGTATACTTATCGGATTTACTAGATGATGCAATGAATATGAAATCTTGAATTGTTCATCTCCGTAGTAAACCAAGACCATAAGTAACACGTATGTCACACCAACATATTGCAAATTCATACGTTTGTGTTCATTTTGGTCCTGAAAAAATCCTAGATTCATGAGAGCTTTAGAGAATGTAGCCATGTAATTCTCATAAATGCGACTCCACATTTACACTGATATAGGTGATATTGATTAAGAATAGGCTATTTCTGTCCCACTTGATTTACGAGTATCAATATCATTAAACTAAGGGTGATTTTGTATAAAATCAATAAAAAGTTACAATATTAACCATATATCAATCATATTTATGCTAATAAATATGGTTAAATTATGTTTACTACCCTCATGTTTCGTGGTTTTCAACATTTAGTACATCAAGTTTTTTTCGTCCCAGAGTCATACCTAAAATGTAAATTTTGGGACAGTCTCATACATCCGTTAGTCAAACTATTAACTCTGCCGTTAACTGATGATGTGGCACCTATGTGGACAATGACTGGATGCCACGTGTCATAAAGGGGTCTACGTGGGAATTAAAAATTCAAAAAAATAATTATTTAAAGAAAAGTTAAAAATAAAAAAAATAAAAAAACAACCAACCCAGGTCGTCCTCCCCAATCCCTCGTGCCCACCCTCCCACCCACACCCAGATCTTCCCGTCCCTTCCTTCTTTCCTTTGCAACCCCCACCCTCTCTTCTCTCCTCTGCCAACCCCACCCACCCTCCCTCCCTTCTCTCATTTGCAACCTGCACCACCCACCCTCCCTTATCTCCTCTGCAACCCGCACCAAATTTGGCAAAACAAAACTAAAAAAAATCGAATCCATCAAAGTGTAGACCACAATCCAAAACCCTACCACCTAAAAAACAATTAGCATAAGTGCTTAATCAACTACTTCAAACAATCGAAATCAAAAATCAAGCAGCAGATGAACCTCACCTACACCACAGTCCGTACAAGAAGCCTTCCTTCAAGTCCGAACAAAACACCTCGCAATTACCAAAAACGATACGTAAGCGGAGAATCCCAATTGGTAGCAATAGAAAGTTCCGACGAGCTCGGAGCAAGCAATGGTTGCAGTGGCGAAAAGAATGCTCAAACGTTCATGCCAATGGTGGAAGCGGAAACCCTAGAACGAATAGGGAGAGAGAATCCCTCTTTTCTCTTTCATTTCTTTTTTTTTTTCGAGTGAGATTTGAAACTGGAAAATGATAATTTGAGTGTGCGTGGGTTTTCTGTTGCTCTGACTCCGAGAGGGAGAAGAAAAGAGGAAAAGAGGGAGAAAAGAAAGGAGGAGGGTGATGATAATTTTGGGGGTGAAGGTTAGGGTTCTGTTGATGCTATGATTTTGATTTGGTAGGTGGGTGGTACCATTGGTGCGAGGTGGGTGGTACGGGTTGCAAAGGAGATAAGGGAGGGTGGGTGGTGCGGTTTGTAGAGGAGAGAAGGGAAGGAAGGTGGGTGGGGGAAGGTTTGGGTTGGGGGAGGGGGACACAGGTCGACGGGAAGATCTGGGTGTGGGTAGGAAGGTAAGCACGGGGGGATTGGGGAAGATGACCTGGGTTGTTTTTTTTTTTTTTAACTTTTCTTTAAATAATTATTTTTTTGATTTTTTAATTTCCACGTGGACCCCTTTATGACACATGGTATCCAGTCATTGTCCACATAGGCACCACATCATCAGTTAACGGCAGAGTTAACAGTTTGACTAAATGATGTATGAGACTGTCCCAAAATTTACATTTTAGGTATGACTCTGGGACGAAAAAAACTTGATGTACTAAATGTTGAGAACCACAAAACATGAGGGTAGTAAATAGAGTTTAACCCTTATAAATAAGTCAATCAAGTAAAGTGATACTTAAATGCATTTAAGACACTAAAAAATTACAAAATATGTCATTACGTTCGGGTTTAGGTAAACGATAACAAAGCAACACACCTCAAGCTGCTTTTGCAAATCTGTTTTGTACTTCAATTTGACACTTGAGAGGCTTGAACAATGAAATTGTTTTGTTTTCAGGGTATTACCGTTAATTTGTAGTCAGACGCTCGTACGAAGAAGAAGTAGAATAGTGATAAAACAAAGTCATTTTGTAAGAAATGTGCAAAAATAAAAATAGGCCTAATAATGTGTGATCATTAACTAGCTTATGCATGTTTTGTGAATGGTTGAACCAAGCTGCAATCAAAGCGGAGCTAATAAGTATTGGTTTCACATTCCCTTGATGTGGAAAGATTCTCACAATCAACAAGTGACAGATTGAGTGCTTGAATATGTTTTCGTGTACTGATTGAGCGGTTGAATGTGTCTTCTGTTTGGATCAAAACTTAAACTTTGGGCTCACGAAGTGGCTGGCCCAAAAAGAGGCTTGACAGCCGAAGCCCAACCGAAGCACAGAAAGCTGAAATGGCCCTTTCCGACTTGGTGCAGCTCATCAGGGCCACTTGCTCACCTACTTAGAGGCTAAATGGTGTAGACCAGCCAGCTAATCAGCCCATAATGTACTTTATAGTGGCAGTACAAGTAAATAGTGGATGAGTAACCACCCTTCAAGCTGCACTCGGGCAAGATTACTACTACAGGAGGCCAAGCCGAAGTGTTTATAAAAGAAGAAAGAGAAATCAGAGATAAGGACACTCAAACAAACCAACAAATACAAGCACAAACTTTGCTAGAAGCCAGATTTGCCTTCAAAACGAAGCTGTAGTTAGCAAGCCTTCATCCCTTTCGGGATAACCCTTTGCAATAACTCTGCTACCCTATTCAACTCTTGCTGTAGTATCGATTTCTTTCTATAAACTCATCTCATAACCCCTTTTCTAAGCTTCCAAACCCCCTGATAAACCACAAAGATAGGAAGTCGCAAAACGATCAGCCTTGCCAAACAAGGTTAAACCTTGCCCGACCCTCTTTGTTTTTGTCTTTTCATTCATTAGCCTAGCAATATGTTGTATACTACAAGTTGTATTCAAGTTATTTCTAGTAATATGGCTATTAAAAGACTCTTTCAACGCTTGAATCCGATTTGAATATGTCTTCACAGTTCAAGCCAGATCTAAGTATGTAAGATTTGATCACTCAAAAGTCCTTGGCCTCAAGGTATAAAACAGAACGTTATGTGGACTTAACCCATCCACGACAAGCTTTGATAAACAAGAAGTCAGAAGTTACTTAAGGCGCAAGTAATCGGCCTGTCACTTAGTTTCATTTCTATTATATTATGATTACCATAGAACGTGAGTACGGAATGAATATTGATTGGAAGCCTCAAGACCTATATCTAAGGCCCTACAAAGGCACCTATTTGGATTCATTCTGCTCTTCGGGCTCAGGTAATCAGAAGTATAATGGTTATAAGACTCATATAACTAAGAAAATGAACCTTATATATATTCGAGTACTGAGTTAGTTATTAATGGGAAGCCTCAAGGCCTACACCTAAGGCCCCATAAAGGCAGCTGTCATAACTAATATAGTCTCTTGGGTATATATAATTAAAACTCAACATCCTTTTTACATCTGCCGTGCTGAAGATGGCAGTGGCACGCTTGAGCACTTAAAAGTTAATCTTGATTGTCAGCCACAAGGCCTACACCTAAGGCCCCACAAAGGCACTTTTCAAAATTAACTCGGTCCTTCTCTTTCAGCCTTGCTCGACAAACCCTGCATGACAGGCTTTGCCCGACAAGCCCACCAGTAAAGCAGAAGCCCGATAGAAAGCATCAACCAGCGCCGACCTTTTGGGGAGCTGTGTGCTCGTCGGCCAGGAAACATCCCCGACGGAAATTCCTGCCACGAATATAGTTTTGGCACGCCCGGTGGGATCTCATTTCTGTTGATCTTGCATGTCCAATAAGAAAGGCCATAAACTTTGCAGAAAGAATACGAAGGACGGTTCTTCTCAACTATTGCTTCCAAAGACAGATCAATCGGGAAATCCTTCTTCCCCATCAGGACAGGTGGTCTTAGAAAGCCCATCGTCATCCAAAAAGTCGGAAAGGAAAGGAACTAATGAGGAATTACAGGCTACTATGATACAAGTATTGAGAAGTATGGAAAAAATCTCTTTGGAGACCAAGGGGGAAGTCAGTAGACTATGTACCTTAACAGGGAATTTACAGAGAAGGCTAGATCTGGAGTTTTCCACTCCAAAAGGCGCTTAAGGGAGTGGGGTGAGCCAAGTTACCATCAGAAGTGAGCCAGTCATTCCCCTATTTCTATTGTTAGAAGAAGAAAATGATAGGGGGGAAAGAAGAAATCAGTTCCTGAAGGAAGTCCACCCGTGATAGAGTCGATCCTAGAGAAAGAGTTTCCTAGCTTCCCATTATTATCATTTAATAACCGGAAGTAAAGCGAGCAGGAAAGGACAAAGTGTGGGATGCCCGTAACAACAGGGGAGTCCAGCCAAAAAGAAAGTTCCGCAGCTTCGGATAAACCTCTTCCTTATAGGCCACCCCCATTGGCTCATAAGGGAGGGGGAGCCAACTGGAGAAAGCCTGAATCAAAGAAAGAAGCATTCACAGGCAATGACCGAAGCTCGAAGAACGAGTCCGCCCTTCTCTTCTAGAATAATAATACAACTACTCAACAACTAAGGGATGAGTTGGCTGACTTAAGTAGGGCAATAGTTCAAAATGCTCAACCAGGAGCTCGCCCAATATTTAGGATTACTAATCAAAAGCCTTATTCTTAATACATTGATGAGCATAATCCATTTCCTCTCAACTTCAAGATGCCCGCATTCCCAACATTCACATGTGAAAATAGCAGTGTGTCCTCCAGATATCACATTTTCAAATTCTCTAATCACTATGTGGCATATGAAGACAACCCAAACTATAAGTTAAGGTTGTTCGGGAATTCATTGGTGGGACTTGCATCTCAGTGGTATTCTCTATTACCCCCTAACTCTATTGTCAATTGGTGGCAAATGGAGATGGCTTTCCATGAACAATTTTACAGAATAGAACCAGAAATGACTATTAATGATCTGGTTGAAGTCAAACAATACGAGCACGAGTCCACATAAGACTTCATGATGAGGTTCAGGAAGACAATGATGAGGCGCCAATTCCCTGTTAACCAAGCTCAGCTTATATCAATTGCTCAAAGGGCTCTGAGATTACCTTTGAGGAAAAGATTTTATGATACACAATTTAACGAGCTACAAGAATTGGTCATTGTTGCCACAAAATATGAAAGGCTATTGCGAGAAGAACAGCAAGTGAAGCGTACTTCCAAAGCTTCTCCCTTCTACAAAAACAAAACTGCAATTCATCGTGTGGAGGTAGGAGAAATCGGGCCAGAGCAGGAGGATGGCCATGACAGAGAGGAAGTCGAGGTGTGCGCTACTGAGATGACTACGCCTTTCAACCCATTGACGGTGAAAGGATTAGTTCAACCCATCAAGGACCAGAAGATTGTGATGAACGATGAAGGCTTTGTTCCGATGAAACCTTCCAAATACCAGAGTTATTCGTTCGATCTGGCCCAAGCACCTGAGATTTGTGATGTGCTAGTGTGGGCAAGAGTGATTGTGCCCGACAGTACGAAAAAGATGCCCAAGCCAGAAGAGCTGAGGGGAAAGAAGTATTACAAGTTACACTATACCTTCAACCATTCTATAACCAATTGTGTCCAGTTTAGAAACTGGATACAATACCTAATAGTGAAGGGAAAGTTTTTACTTGACAAGCCACAAGCTAGTATGATGGTTGATACCAATCCTTTCCCGGAAGCTTCTATCAACGCGATCCATCTAGTTTAGATGGAGATGCCAGTGTCATCAATTGTTACGACAGAGGATAGATCTCAGGTTGTCACAACACCCTCGCTCAAATAAAAGTTCCATGAGGGGAACCAAGGGATCATGGTCCTGTCCCAAAAGTGGTATGGGTGAAGGAAGCAGAAGAAAGAAGAAAGTAAACAAGGGGGCAAAGAGTTGCCCGAAGGAAGTTCAGACAAGGGCCAGAAGCAAAGCAAGCAAAAGACAAATACATGTTCATTCCACTAAAAGAGGGATTACAAGTAATCCTAGTCTATTAAATTTACATCTTCACTCAGGGTGATTATTCGAGAATGATATGTCTGCATGATTGTAAAAATCCTACTAGGTTCGGCCAGAACAGTGTGGCTATCTGCATGTTGAGATCTAAAATGCTCTAACTCCGAGTTTGTCTTCTTCACTTCTTCGATTTGATTTTCGAGGGTGTCAAGAAGAGTTGCTTGCTCATCCTTGAGAACAACCAGTTGCTCCTCTAGTTTCTGGATTTCAGAAGTCACCACTCCAATCCTTGCTTTCGTTAGTGAACCATCATTCATCAACCTTTCTACCTGAGCAGAAGTACTTGATTCCTTCTCCTGGAAGCATCTTACACGACTGGCTTGTCTTTCTGCTCTCTTATGTTGGTCCCAAAGGGCCCTCAAATTCTCAAAGAAAGAGAGAAAGGAATCATGCTAGGTTTTTTACAGTTAGCCAGCTTTGAAATGCTCACTCGTAACCTTTTCCAGATCACAAAGAGCCTTAAGGCTAAATGAAGCAGAGAAATCCCTCCTTGCCCATTCTTGGAAAACTCGTTTCTGCTCTGGAAAGCCGGAAGGTGAAGAATGCTTCAAAGATTTCAGCCTTGTCTCGAGGTGCCCGAATTCTTCAAATAGTTCGGGCAACTTAGCAATTTTTGAAAATGGAGAAGCAGGAGGGGGATTTCGCCCTCCAGTTTCCTCTAATGAGGTAGTGCCTCTTGATGGGGCAGTTTTTAGCTCCCCAGCCTTCTCAATTCCAAGATGGGCAATCCCGGCACTCCCAATAGTTAAATAAGGCCACGGGGGCTTTGACTTACGAACCAAGCAAGGAAGAGAAATTTCTTCAAGAACTTGCTGTAAAGACCAAAAGAAGATCAAATTGTTAAATATACAGTTGGATGTAAAGGGAAGTTTTGGGAGGAAGAAATATACCTGACTAAGCCCTCGAGCCTTACAAGGAAGAGCACCAATTCCTGGTTGAGGAGAAGACTCCCTACCATTGACAGGGGAAGAAAAAGTTGTGCCTGAACCTTCACCAATACCCTGGAAGTACCCAGGAATAGCAGCAATTGTTAGTAAGCAGATGGTAAGAGAAAAACAGGAAGAAAATATCTTTTTACCAGAGTTCGACCCTGATGAGATGAATGAGGTTCATCAAGGGTAACTGTTGGGCAGGCAAACACCTGCAAAGTGGTTGATTCTGAAATCACAAGAATCTCAAGGACTATGGGTTCGTCACATGTTGCCACTGATGGATGTTGTATTGAAGAAGGCTAAGGAAGAGGTAAATAGAAGTTGATATCGAAACAATGTACAGGAAATCAATGTAAGGATGGTTACTCACCAAATTACTATCCTCATCCACGAAGTGCAACATTACTCATGTGGATGGATCAAATTGAGAAGATGGAGTTGCCTCCAGGATAGAAGAAGAAATCAAAGGAGAACCTTGACTAGGCGAAGGGGCAGATACCTCGACCTGGATGAAGTCAGAAGAAGAGAAAAGATTAGGCATTAGCCCCAGAAATTATAAAAGTTACCTAAGGTTCAAGAAGAAAGGGAGTGTACCTCCGAAGGATTAACCTGGGGGGAGAGAGGTTTGTTTCTTGGGCAAGTGGTGAAGAGACCTCAGGCGAATGGAGTTTTTCCTTTCTTGCAGCCTGACTCAAGTAATCATGCTCAGGGTTTTGTAAAAATAGGAAAGGCTATGCAGACATAAAAGTAAACTATACCTCAAGTTCTTTAAGGGTGATGTTTCGCAATTCTTTAGCCTTTCTATAAATTTCAGCTCCTAATGGTTCATCCTTGGAAGCGATGGCTGGTTTCTTTGATGCTTGAGGTCCTGTGTTCAAGAAAAAACATAGGTAACTAGATAAAAAAGAAAGGTGGCAATCTGATAGAAAAGAACATAACTCACTTGAAGATTTTTCCTTCTTTTTGCCCGCCTCAGAAATTGGAGCAGGTGGTTTGGACGGTTCTGGTTCTCTTACTCTTTCTAGTAGGAGTAGGAATTCGTCGTTTAGTCTTGGGTGGGGATGCAGGATCAGAATCTGAGTTCTTAATTAAAACTGCTTTCCTTCGCTTAGACACTTGGATGGTGGCTTCAAGCTCTTCTTTTTCAGCTCCTGAATCTTCTGAAACATCCTCACATTCTCCAGCTTCTCGCCTTTCAGCCTCTGCCGCACCTCCATGAAGAACTGTTGCATCAACTGAATCATCCTCGGACTCAGTAGGTACCGATTCAACATCCACTTGGGCTGCAGGGTTAAGCAGGGAAAAAGTTAAACGGCTTCAAGAGAAGGGATACATAATCAAGATAAGAAGAAGAAATACCTATCAGAAGAATCCAATTCTTCTTGGATCATCTCCTTCCAATTTTCAAGTTCGCCCGAACTAGGATATGATTTGAAAGAGAGTTGACTGAAAAGGCGATCATGAGTCTCTCTCAAGTCTCCTCCATATTTCTTGGTCCATTTGTCTTCCCACCAAGAAGAGAAGAGTGAAGTGCATTCAAAATTGAGGATGATGAACTTTTGGGCAGCCTGACTCATGACTTCAAGACTGCGTCGGGCAGCCCGAAAGATCGCCTCAGAGGGAAATGATAAACGAAAGTAAGTGCCATAATGAACAGAGTCAAAAAATGGGATGGGGATGGTTTGCTTAAAGCCTAATTGCCTGCTGCAAAAGTTAGGGTGATACACCTCCAACCCTCTATCATATCGGTTGCCCTGAACTCTCTAAGCCATGTCTCTCGATTGAATGCAACTAATAAATTTTTCCCTACAAGAGGAAGTGGCATCTTCCCCAGGGGCATCTTGAAAGGCCTGATCAGATAACCAAGGGTATATTCTTAAGACTGATGCACCCCATTCCAGGTCTGATCGAGTCCTGCAAACCTTGAAGAAATAAAAGCAGGCGAATGTGGAGTGATCAGTAGGAGCAGCTTCGGCTAGGATTCGGCCGGGGGCCACACCTTCTGGGAACTCAAAGTTGGCAGCTCGAAACTCCGGAAAGTACCATTGGAGCCATGTTTGTATCATCCATATGGGTCCATTCAGGTTAGTCTCAAATGGCTCGCCTTGAGTCATTTCGAAAAGAAGATGGTAAAGATGAGAAAGAAGGAATGGACCTGTTGCTACATCATCGAAGTTATGAAGAGCTTCCACCAAGGGGATCCATTCAACCTTCACTCCTTTAGATTTATTGGGGAAGACATGTTTGTTGAGCCAGTATAAAAGGAAATACATGTGCTCTTGATCTCTATCAGCACGAAAAGAACCTGCTTCAAAATTTTCTTTTACAAAAGGGATGAATCCCTTGAACAAGGTCCCGTAACTCTTGAAGGTTGCAGAGTTATATTCCAGGGAGATGAAGGATGTGGATGAACCTGAGCTTTCAGCAATTGAGGGGAGAGCCCAGTCTTGAGTAACATCTACTATCCTACCCGACGACCTTAGCCCGAAAACTTGAGCCATATCTAGAATAGTCGGAGACATGGGACCCATATGAAAGTCAAAAGTGTTTATGCCCGAATTCCAAAAAAGAATAGAAGAAGCAAGCAGTTCGGGCTTGGGAATAATGGTGGTTTTTGAAAGCATTATCAACTCATAAATACCATTATTCATCCATTTCTTCTTAAAAGTTGGCTCTAGTTCATCAATCCATTGAGCCCAAGCCAGATCATTCATCAAGGGAAAGCCTCGGCGATATGATGACCACTTGGATGAAGAAATGCCCGACTTAGCCAAAAAGGGATTTGGGGAAAACCAGTTATCCTTGGGCATATTGTCCTCTATCACTGCAGGGACCCAAGAAATCCATGCGGGACCCAATGATTGTACCCCATGTACTTCAAAGAAAAGCTAAGAATGCAAACCTGCTAGAGGGCGATGCAGGCCGTTGAGTAAACGACGCAAAGTGGCGATGCCTTCGCCAGATTCGTATGATAGTTGGATTTGGCTGGATCCTGAAGCCATTTGATGAAATTTGGAAAATGAACGGCAAGGAAGACAACAAGGATAGAAGATGCCGGGCAAAAAGCAGCGGAAAGTTTAAAAGATTTAGAAAAGAAAAACGATTTGGGAGTTAGGAAGTTTTCGATTACAAAAGAAGAATGCAGGAGATTCGAGAGTTACGGGAATAACTGTGGAAAGGCGGTGATTGCTTTTGAAAAGTGTGCAAATCCCGAGAGAGAAAGACGTGGGTATTAATAGAGACCTATTCAATCAATATTGACGCCTGAAATTCCAGGCTAAATATCGATTGAAGGGGCACTGTTTGGATCAAAACTTGAACTTTGGGCTCACGAAGTGGCTGGCCCAAAAAAAGGCCTGACAGCCGAAGCCCAACCAAAGCCCAGAAAGCAGAAATGGCCCTTTCCGACTTGGTACAGCTCATCAGGGCCACTTGCTCACCTACTTAAAGGCCAAGTGGTGTAGACCAGCCAGCTAATCAGCCCATAAAGTACTTTATAGTGGCAGTACAAGTAATAGTGGATGAGTCACTACCCTTCAAGCTACACCCGAGCAAGATTACTGCTATATGAGGCTAAGCCGAAATGTTTATAAAAGAAGAAAGAGAAATCAGAGATAAGGACACTCAAACAAACCAACAAATACAAGCACAAACTCTGCTCAAAGCCAGATTTGCCTTTAAAACGAAGCTGTAGTCAGCAAGCCTTCATCCTTTTCGGGATAACCATTTGTAATAACTCTGCTACCCTGTTCAACTCTTGTTGTAGTATCGATTTCTTTCTGTAAACTCATCTCCCAACCCCTTTTCTAAGCTTCCAAACCCCCTGATAAACCACAAACATAGGAAGTTGCAAGACGATCAGCCTTGCTCGACAAGGTTAAACCTTGCCCGACCTTCTTTGTTTTTGTCTTTTCATTCATTAGCCAAGCAATATGTTCTACAAGTTGTATTCAAGTTATTCCTAGTAATATGGCTATTAAAAGACTCTCTCAACGCTTGAATCCGATTGGAATATGTCTTCACAGTTCAAGCCAGATCTAAGTTCTAAGCCCTCGGGCATGTAAGATTTGATCACTCAAAAGTCCTTGGCCTCAAGGCATAAAAAAGAACCTTACGTGGACTTAACCCATCCACGACAAGCTTTGATAAACAAGAAGTCAGAAGTTACTTAAGGCGCAAGTAATCGACCTGTCACTTAGTTTTATTTCTATTATATTATGATTACCATAGAACGTGAGTACGAAATGAATTCTGGTTGGAAGCCTCAAGGCTTATATCTAAGGCCCTACAAAGACACATATTTGGATTCATTCTGTTCCGCGGGCTAGAACGTTGAGTATAGAAGGAGTTCTAATGGGAAGCCTCAAGGCCTATTTAAAGCCCTACAAAGGAACCTATTTGGATTCATTCTGCTCTTCGGGCTCAGGTAGTCAGAAGTATAATGGTTATAAGACTCACAAAGGCTCCTGTCATAACTAATATAGTCTCTCAGGTATATATAATTAAAACTCAACATCCTTTTTACATCTACCATGCTGAAGATGGCAGTGGCACGCTTGAGCACTTAAAAGTTAATCTTGATTGTGAGCTTCAAGGCCTACACCTAAGGCCCCACAAAGGCACATTTCAAAGTTAACTCTGTCCTTCTCTTTCAGCTTTGCCCGACAAGCCCGCCAGTAAAGCAGAAACTCGACATAAAGCATCAACCGGCGCCAACCTCTCGGGGAGCTGTGTGCTCGTCGGCCAGGAAACATCCCCGACGGAAATTCCTGCCACGAACAAAGTTTTGGCACGCCCAGTGGGATCTCATTTGTGTTGATCTTGCATGTCCAAGAAGAAAGGCCATAAACTTTGCAGAAAGAATACGAAGGACGGTTCTTCTCAACTATTGCTACCAATGACAGATCAATCGGGAAATCCTTCTTCCCCATCAGGACAAGTGGTCCTAGAAAGCCCATCTTCATCTGGAAAGTCGGAAGGGAAATGAACTAATGAGGAATTACAGGCTACTTTGATACAAGTATTGAGAAGTATGGAAAAAATCTCTTTGGAGACCAAGGGGGAAGTCAGTAAACTATGTACCTTAACAGGGAATTTACAGAGAAGGCTAGATCTGGAGTTTTCCACTCCAAAAGGCGCTCAAGGGAGTGGGGTGAGCCAGGTTACCATCAGAAGTGAGCTTGTCATTCCCCTATTTCCATTGTTAAAAGAAGAAAAGGATAGGGGAAAGAAGAAAGCAGTTCCTGAAGGAAGTCCACCCGTGATATAGCCGATCCTAGAGAAAGAATTTCCTAGCTTCCCATTATTATCATTTAATAACCGGAAGCAAAGCGAGCAGGAAAGGACAAAGTGTGGGATGCCCGTAACAACAGGGGAGTCCAGCTAAAAAGAAAGTTCCACAGCTTTGGATAAACCTTTTCCTTATAGGCCACCCCCATTGGCTCATAAATGAGGGGGAGCCAACTGGAGAAAGCCTAAATCAAAGAAATAAGCATTCACAGGCAGTGACCAAAGCTCGAAGAACGAGTCCGCCCTTCTCTTCCAGAATAATAATACAGCTACTCAACAACTAAGGGATGAATTTGCTGAATTGAGGAGGGCAGTGGTTCAAAATGCTCAACCAGGAGCTCGCCCAGTATTCAGGATTACTTATCAAAAGCCTTATCCTGAATACATTGATAAGCAGAATCCATTTCCTCTCAACTTCAAGATGCCCGCATTTCCAACATTCACATGTGAAGATAGCAGTATGTCCTCTTGATATCACATTTTCAAATTCTCTAATCACTGTGTGGCATATGAAGACAACCCAAACTATAAGTTAAGGTTGTTCGGGAATTCATTGGCGGGACTTGCATCTCAGTGGTATTCTCTATTACCCCTTAACTCTATTGCTAATTGGGGGCAAATGGAGATGGCTTTCCATGAACAATTTTAATGAATAGAACCAGAAATGACTATTAATGACCTGGTTGAAGTCAAACAATATGAGCACGAGTCCACAGAAGACTTCATGATGAGGTTCAGGAAGACAAGGATGAGGTGCCAATTCCCTGTTAACCAAGCTCAGCTCGTATCAATTGCTCAAAGGGCTCTGAGATTACCTTTGAGGAAAGGATTTTATGATACACAATTTAACGAGCTACAAGAATTGGTCATTGCTGCCACAAAATATGAAAGGCTACTGCTAGAAGAACAGCATGTGAAGCATACTTCCAAAGCTCCTCCCTTCTACAAAAACAAAGTTGCAATTCATCGTGTGGACGTAGGAGAAATCGGGCCAGAGCAGGAGGATGGCCATGATAGAGAGGAAGTCGAGGCGTGTGCTGCTGAGATGACTACGCCTTTCAAACCATTGACGGTGAAAGGATTAGTTCAACCCATCAAGGACCAGAAGATTGTGATGAACGATGGAGGCTTTGTTTCGACGAAACTTCCCAAATACCAGAGCTATTCGTTCGATCTGGCCAAAGCACCTGAGATTTATGATGAGCTGGTGCGGGCAAGAGTGATTGTGCTCGACAATACGAAAAAGACCAAGGAAGAAACAACTAAACACCAAGTCGAATTATACTCAGAGATTGACACACTGATTGGAAATGACCAAGGAAGAATGACACTTTCCTTAACAAACAGTTTCTTGACTTATAAAGAATGACGCTTTCTTGAAAGATTAACACTTACTTGAATTCGTGAAAGAATAACACTTACACAAGAATGATACTTGGATACTGTTGTTGCCATCCATGTCTTTCGGATCACCCCGAAAATTTGGTAACTATTGTCCTTGTTCCTTTACATTTTATTTGAATAAAATTTAACCATTCACAAAACATGCATAAGTTAGTTAATGATCACACATTATTAAGCCTATTTTTATTTCCGCACCTTTCTCACAAAATGACTTTGTTTTATAACTATTTTACTTATTCTCCTTACGAGTGTCTGAATACTAATTAATGGTAATACCCTGAAAACAAAACAATTTTGGGACAGACATAAAGCAGAAGCACGTGTTGTAGCTATCAAATGACAACTGGCTTGTTAAGCTGGTATGATATGGATTACTGATTTATGGTCTTCCCTGAAAGAATAATTTAACAATAATTTGTGAAAGAGGAGGGCTGCGATTTTAATAGAGGTTAAGTACTGGAAACCAAGCTGCAATCAAAGCGGAGCTGATAAGTATTGGTTTCACATACCCTTGTTGTGGAAAGATTCTCACAATCAACAAGTGACTAATTGAGCGTTTGAATGTGTCTTCGTGTACTGATTCAGCAATTGAATGTGTCTTCGTGTACGTACATACTGCACGATCAATCCGCGACTTCCACGTCTACAAAAATCAAAAGACTTCATTTTCCATCCACATTGTTCAAGGAAAGTGCTAAAACCTAATATATTTTACATCTTAGCAAAACGAGAAAAACAATTGGTTGTTATTAATTGTATGCTTTTATTTAACTTATTTAATTTCTTTGACAGAATGCATCGTTTATTATTCATAGTTTTATTTATTTACACCCCCTGTCCCTTCGAAATTCACTCACATCCCTATCTAAACAAATGCAATTTTGGGACACACATAAAGCAGAAGCAGGTGTTGTAGCTATCAAATGACAACTGGCTTGTTAAGCTGGTATGATATGGATTACTGATTTATGGTCGTCCTTGAAAGAATAATTTAACAATAATTTGTAAAAGAGGAGGGCTGCGATTTTAATAGAGGTTACGTACTGGAAACCAAGCTGCAATCAAAGCGGAGCTGATAAGTATTGGTTTCACATACCCTTGTTGTGGAAAGATTCTCACAATCAACAAGTGACTAATTGAGCGTTTGAATGTGTCTTCGTGTACTGATTCAGCAATTGAATGTGTCTTCGTGTACGTACATACTGCATGATCAATCCGCGACTTCCACGTCTACAAAAATCAAAAGACTTCATTTTCCATCCACATTGTTTCTTTCGGTTACCTGCATGAATTGTCCTTACATTAGTGATAATAATTAGAATGGACGGTATCATTGTTCAGGTTCTATCCAAAAACCCAGTACAATTGGGAAGTTGCCCTCCATAGAAGTCATTGCAAGGTTTATTGAACCTTCGGCGTGGGACATTAACTTTCACATTCTCACAACTGAAAGCAAGAATATCATTTGGCCACTATGTTCGGGTTTAGGTAAACGATAACAAAGCAACACACCTCAAGCTGCTCTTGCAAATCTGTTTTGTACTTCAATTTAACACTTGAGAGCCTCGAGCAATGAAATTGTTTTGTTTTCAGGGTGTTACCGTTAATTTGTAGTCAGACGCTCGTACGGAGAAGAAGTAGAATAGTCATAAAACAAAGTCATTTTGTAAGAAATGTGCAAAAATAAAAATAGGCCTAATAATGTGTGATCACTAACTAGCTTATGCATGTTTTGTGAATGGTTGAACTTTAATAAAATAAAATGTAAAAGAGAAAAGACAACAGCTTGCAAATGTTCGAGGTGATCCGAAAGACATGAATGGCAACAACAGTATCCAAAGCACCATTAGGAGGGCTATATATACCAAATGCATAAACAGGAATGCAATTTTAATAGCAGTTAAGTACTGGTAAACCAAGCTGCAATCAAAGCGGAGCTGATAAGTAAAGGTTTCACATTCCCTTGATGTGGAAAGATTCTCACAATCAACAAGTGACAGATTGAGCGCTTGAATATGTTTTCGTGTACTGATTGAGCGGTTGAATGTGTCTTCATGTACATACGGCATGTTCAATCCATGATTTCCATGTCTACAAAAATCAAAAGAGTTCATTTTCCATCCACATTCTTTCTTTCGGTTGCCTGCAGGAATTGTCCCCACATCAGTTAAAGCCCGGCAATGAGATCAGCTATTAAATCAATATGGCGTCAGTTCAATGACTTCAGCTAATTGAACAACTCAGTTGTTGAAAAATGGCAAATAAACCTCATAAAATATAAATTAATAATCTGAATCATACAACTATGTACCCCAAAGTAAAACATGAATCCATAGGGTCCTATATATGAAATCTTTAAAACAAAATAAGCAACTTTCGAAACAATGGATTTGGGTACATGTGAAAACTCAATTTCTGCTTGAATTAATCAGACGTAATACAAGGTGTGGTTGTGGAGCTAAAAATAATCAAGAAAATTATGGAGGCGACACATGTACTTTTGGGTGAAAATGACAAAATTACCCTCGAGTCACACCGGGATTCCCATGCGCATGCAACGGACAATAACTAGCTTGTAATGGTGAAATCGATATCCCTAGTTCCATTTTGCAGCGCCAAGCCCATGCATGTGTCGTACAGTAGCCAGCCCAAGCCGCTTCGAGGAGAGAGGAGGCCTAGCACAAAAGCACTTCTGTAGCCTAGCCCACGCCAGTGGTCCAGCCCTCTCCCATGACTCGACCTGTTTTCGAGGTCCAGCCCATTCCTGTGGCCCACCAAGCAATCCCAACCAATCCAAAATCGGTTCAATCTTCCGGCTTCCGAATTCTGGACCGACAATTGAATCGGGGGTATGTTCATCCTATTTCTCTAAAGATTTGACATATCTCAACTCAAAACTCGCGCCCAGAGTGTATTAAACTTCAACTACTCAAGGGGACATATATCGTCTAAGCTCTTCCACCCCAAATGGCTAACAAAATTTGTCTCAAAAAGTCATAGAGTTGACAAGAGCCTTCGTGTAACAGACTAACTTGGTAAATCAACTATTGTAATGTGCCCCAAATGAGGTGTCCTGAAGTAGGAGACTGGCAGAGGATGAATATCCCCAACAGCATCCCGACAAACAGCCGCGCGAACAGTCACGAACTGAGCATACATGCATGGTTAGGGCCACACTCTGATTATCAACATAAGCAACCATCCAGGCGAAGTGTTCATTTGCAGCTAGGCCTCCAAGGAGCATCATCCACCTTACATTAGAGTAGGCAACACGACGGATGGAGAAAAGCAATCACTCTAACTGGCTAAAGTTCAACAAGCAGCCTGTGAGCAATTTGCTTGCCTGCTAGGACTGTACCACATGCAATGTAGCTAAGGCATAGACGAGCCGAACACACGGAAAAGAAGCCTAGACCAACAGGTCACGACAGAGGGCGGCGGGAAGCTCCGCTGCCCCATTAGAGCAGGTCTACCAGGGACTTTTTAGGCTGGCACCCAGCACAAAAATTGGCCCGGCACCAAGCCAATCCGCTTCAGCCCAGTTGATAGGATGGCACCTAGCCCAAGCTGGTCTCCAGGCCAGCCTAAAATGGACTGAGCTTTGGGATGGCCCACTTGACGTCATACTGACGCTAGAGTGACATCGCAGGCCAGTTCAAATTTTTTTGCGCCAGCCGCGTACGATACACACGTGCATGGTCGCACGTCTTGACAACAAAAAGTTGGGGTGGCCTACCAGCGTAGGCGCACTTAGGGATTAGGTGGGGAGGCCACGTGTTCGTTTCTAGGCCGTTAGATTTCCAACGGCTAATTTTATGGACCGTTGGATTTCCAACGGTTAAAAAATTTTGATTTTGACATCCAACGACTAGTGACATGGCTTGATCTAGATCGTCCGATCCAGAGATCAATGGTCCACGTTTTTCCCTCCAAATTTTTTTTTTTAAAAAAAGGCACAACGGTTTGAATTTTGACCGTTGGCCATGTGTTAATGTTTAGGCTATTGGATTTGAATCTTTTTCCAATCCAACAGTCCAAATTAATGAACTAAATTAAAATTTATAAAAAATGATTAAAAATTGTTAAAAAAATTATAATTTCGTATTTATTTGTAGTCATTTATGTAATTTCATCTTTATTTTTAGTACTTTATGTAATGTCTTATTTATTTTTATTAATAGATGTAATTTCTTTTTTATTATTAGTACTTTGTGTGATTTCTTTATTATTTTCTAAAAAATTTCAATAATATTTTAAATGGGTTGGGTGCCAATGCATTTTTTTGAGATGGAGATCAAAGAAACAACACTAACAAAGTTTAGACACTTAAATTTTGAAGGTCTAGCTACCATATTATTACCCACAAGGGTAAAGGAACAGTACCACTGCTGGATAATTGGAAAGTCCCGGTGTGTCAACCTCTGTGCTTCGTGGCAAGGTAGACTAGCAAACATGCCCAACCTTTACTCACATTCGAGAAAACACTCCCATCAAGATTGCTTGCTCCAAAATCGAAGAGGCACCGCCCTCCGAATCTCGAGAGCTAGACTCCCAACATGATTACTTTCTCAAAAATCGAAGAGAGGGTAAAGGAACAGTACCACTGCTGGATAATTGGAAAGTCCCTGTGTGTCAACCTCTGTGCTTCGTGGCAAGGTAGACTAGCAAACATGCCCAACCTTTACTCACATTCGAGAAAACACTCCCAACAAGATTGCTTGCTCCAAAATCGAAGAGGCACCGCCCTCCGAATCTCGAGAGCCAGACTCCCAACATGATTACTTTCTCAAAAATCGAAGAGAGGGTAAAGGAACAGTACCACTGCTGGATAATTGGAAAGTCCCTGTGTGTCAACCTCTGTGCTTCGTGGCAAGGTAGACTAGCAAACATGCCCAACCTTTACTCACATTCGAGAAAACACTCCCAACAAGATTGCTTGCTCCAAAATCGAAGAGGCACCACCCTCCGAATTTCGAGAGCCAAACTCCCAACATGATTACTTTCTCAAAAATCGAAGAGACACTGCTCTCCGAATCTCGAGAGCCAGACCCCCAGCAGGATTGTTTTCTCAAAAATCTAAGAGGCATCGTTTTCCGAATCTCGAGAGCCAGATCCCCGACAAGATTGCTTGTTCGAAAACCGAAGAGGCACCACTTTCTCAACTTCAAGAGCTGGATCTCCTTGGATAAAGCTTGTCTGTAATCTTCACACGCAACATCAGCTTTCCAAATACCACAGACCACTTTTTCAAAGTGCTCTGACAGAGTTAAAACATGTGAAGCTGGCAGCTCCCACTACCGTACTATGACCAAGCAGGGTAAAGGAATAGCATTATTACTTGATGTTAGGGAGACTCCTATATATGTCGACCTCCATCCCTAATGGACAGGCAGACCTGCAAAAATGCTCAACCCTTCCTCTTATCTGAGAGGGCACTCCCAACGAAGCCTTTCGAAATATTCAGCTTTATTTCCCCCCGATAATACCTCTGTAAACAAGCTATACTAGAGCAAGAATATCTCATATCATCAGGGTTAAAAGAAAGAGTATCCCATATCATGCTTTTTCCCTGTCTTTTCCTTTGGCCTTGTTCTTACCTGCAAGACAAAGAGAAAAAGAGCAATTAGTCAGCACTTGGAATCAAGCTTCCAGCCAGGAACTGACTGCCTGGAACCCCTTACCTGATTACTTACCTGGCATTACTCTCGAGTACTCATCTTCAACATCTTATGCTTCCAGGGAAGATACCGCATCTGCCTGAGGAACAAATAGGGCAAGTGAGAAGGATGCAAGGAAGCATGTGGAGACAAGCGTAACAGCACAAGTGCCGATACATCCACTACTCTGTCAAAAGCAAAAGTATCTCATATCAGCAGGGTCGAACGTACACTAGATTTGATGGACTTGTTTTGACCCTCATATTCTTCAGTCGGCCTTATACTCTGGAGGAAACCAGAAAACCCTCCAGCCTAGTTCAAGAATAAGCCTGTGGAAAGTTACTTCTTTAAAAGAAAAAGTATCCCATATCATCTCTTCTCATTTTTCTTCTCTTTATCCTTCATGCTGCCTGCAAGATAGGGAGAATGAGAACAATCAGCCGGAGCTCTGATTGCTTACCTTGTCTGTCACCTCTTTCAGCAGATCTCCTAGCTCGGCGACTTGGGGGACTTCTACTACATGGTTTGTATCGCGCTTGACCAAGCCTGAAACTACAAGTAAGCTTCAAGTGAAATTGATACATTACCTTGTGCATCTCCACCAATTACAGATACTACCCCTAGATAGAGGAAGAGTACTTCCAGAGAATATGCCACATCTACCTATGAGACAGATAAGGCAAGTCAAGACGATACCACACTCCGGTACTTAGAAGTTCCGTGGTTACAAGATCATTCTCCCACAATATTTCCTAATGTCATTTGTACTAAATCATTCACTTGTACTCACTAAAGGAGAGTTTGAACCTATGTACTTGTGTAAACCCTTCACAATTAATGAGAACTCCTCTATTTCGTGGACGTAGCCAATCTGGGTGAACCACGTACATCTTGTGTTTGCTTTCCTATCTCTATCCATTTATATACTTATCCACACTAATGACTGGAGCAATCTAGCGAAGATCACAAAAAGTGACCATTTTCGCTACCTAGGATCTATCTTGCAAGAGAACGGAGAATTAGATGGAGATCTCAACCATAGAATACAAGCTGGATGGATGAAGTGTAAGAGTGCATCCGGCGTGTTGTGTGACTGTCGTAGGCCACTGAAGCTCAAGGGAAAATTTTATAGGACGGCAATAAGGCCAGCGATGTTGTATGGCACATAATGTTGGGCGGTGAAGCATCAACATGTACACAAAATGGGTGTAGCGGAGATGAGGATGCTTCGTGGGATGTATGGGCACACGAGAAAGGATAAGATTGGGAATGAGGATATCCGAGGTAAAATAGGAATAGCCAAAATTGAAGGAAATATGAGATAAAATCGGTTCCGGTGGTTTGGACATGTGCAAAGAATGCTTGCTGACGCCCCGGTTCGAAAATGTGACTACGGGACAGAGGTTCAGAGCCAAAGGGGTAGAGGAAGACCTAGGAAAACTTTGGAAGAGACCCTAAAAAAAGACTTGAGTACTTGGATCTAACGGAGGACATGACACAAAATCGAGTGCAATGGCGTTCTAGAATTCATATAGCCGACCCCACTTAGTGGGAAAAGGCTTTGTTGTTGTTGTTGTTGTTGTTGTGGAGATGCGTTTGGCCTATTACGGTTTATTGGGGTCTATCACTGTTCACTAAGTGGATTAAATGTGCTGGGTGCTGGCGTATTTTTTTAAGGGTGGAGTTGCTCTTAGAGGAAAATTCAGGAAGAAGTTGAGAGACTACTGACCGAACGTTACACGATTTCCAACGCAATGAAGTTGTTGACGAGACATGACCAACATAAGTGGGTCACCTTTCATTGACAAGATCGAGCAGACGGGACTATCCCACATAGATTGTTGGATACAAAGATTAATTATGTTCCAGCAAACGCAATAGCTCAGCCTACTGACGTTCCGAGGGTAGACGAGTACCAGAATGACACACTAGCCTAACTTTCAAGAACCGGGGACAAGCCTTGTCCAGTAGCCGAGCATCACAAACCTAGTGGTCCAATTCTTCCTGTCGCACACAACCTGGCCCAAGCCAGCTCCATCTTTGTGCTCAAAATCGTGCTTACCTGCTTCACGGTTCCTAACAGCCCTTGATCTATCGTTATGGCTCCTAACTGTGCAGATCTTGCACCATGACTCCTAGCCGTGCAGATCTTGCTATGTGGTTTGCGCCGACCAAGCCCATGGCACTCCAAACTTCAAAGCATCCAATGATGGAGCAGAATACAAGGCTTTATTGGCAACCCTTGCTAGCAACAGGCTTAGCGGTGAAGAAACTTGCAAAAAGCCTCAAAAGGGCACACAACGAAATATGTGTCGATGGCGCAATACTTGAAGAAAGTTTGGGAGTAGCTCACTGCGCTTCCTACATACACCTTTGCATAAGTTCCATAAGCAGTTCGAACTCTCAAGAAAATCGCCGAACAAGACCTCACATGCTGAGGATTATTTCAGTTGTTTAGCAGTCCAGTTTTCCTCAATTGCGCTCACAACAACGACTTCTATGCTCTCCGGTGCGAGAGGGTAAGCTAATTCCCGGACACCCATATGGATAAGCTCTCTAGTGCATGAGGGTAAACTAATTGATGTCCAGTGTGAGAGGTTAAACTAAATCACTGACACCCATTCAAGTTTGCTCTCTAGTGCGAGAGGATAAACTAATTGTTTTCCAGTGCGAGAGGGTAAACTAATTCCCTGACACACATCTGGGTCTGCCCTCTAGTGCGAGAGGATAAACTAATTGCTCTCTAGTGCGAGAGCGTAAACTAATTCCCATACACCCATCTGGGTCTGCTCTCCAACGCAAGAGGATAAACTAATTGCTCTTCAGTGTGAGAAGGTAAACTAATTCCCTGACACCCATCTGGGTCTACTCTCGAGTGCAAGAGGCTAACCTAATTCCTTGACACCCATCTGGGTCTGCTCTAAAGTGCGAGAGGCTAAACTAATTACTCTTCAGTGCAAGAGGGTAAAGTAATTCCCCGACACCCATCTAGGTCTGCTCTTTAATGTGAGAAGATAAACTAATTTCTCTCCAGTGCGAGAGGTTAAACTAATTCCCCGACACCCATCTGGGTCTGCTCTCCAGTGCGAGAGGATAAACTAATTGGTCTTAGTGCGAGAGGCCACACAGCTTAAAATATCAAATACTCGGAGACCGGCTAAAAAGCAAATGGTTAGGGGGCAACAACCACTTCACACTCAACAGTTCGTTCATCAGACACTTTATCTTCAGTAACTTCGATCTTGGCAGCTCCGTCCTTGATTTCTCCATATATGGTAGCTGAGAAATCAAACTCAAGAAGTTTCCTCATTCTTGGCAAGCAGCCTAGACGTGGCACCCCAAACCGTGGTCCATGCCACCCCACTTCCTCGATCCATGCCAAGCCAGCCTTTGGCTTCAGTTAAGTTGTTCCCCCAGCTGGTCGACGTGCCGCACCACCCCGACGGCTGCCCAGTGGCAGCACCATCCAAGAAGAAGGCAAAGAAAATTAAGTTTTTCTTACTTTAGTGATGTGCGGAGAAGACAAAGAGATCAATGGGAGACGGTTCTTTGCACGGGCAAGCAAAGAAGAGTGTTAAGGGAGGGGGGAACAAATATCCTCTAGCTTTCACTTTTTCTTGCAGGGATAAATAATTGCCCTCTGAAGTTGATTTAATTTCCTACTTAAGGTAGGCTTTTTAAAAAGGCTTTGGAGGCGATTTATTTCCTTTTCCTAAAAGAATCTAATTCCAAGTCTGAGTGGGAATCTACATCAAAGTTGGAGATCTCTACTCCTGCTGCACTTTCCTGTGAGCAGCCTAGCAGGTGTGTGGGCATTTGTGGAGCCAAAAATAATAAAGAAAATTATGGAGGCGACACGTGTACTTTTGGGTAAAAATGATAAAATTACCCTTAAGGCACACCAGGATTCCCACACGCATGCAACGGTCAATAACGGCTTAATCGAGGAAGAGTAAAAGGTGATCAAAATGGTATTTATTCAAAACCCTCTCACCACTCCTCATCAAATCCTCACGCCAAAGGTAACTCGTAATTTTCCTATTCAATTTGGGATTAATTGCCAAGTTAATTGCAAGATATTATTTCACATGTTTTCCCAGTAAAATGCTAGGCCATTATCTCATAAAAAATTCCTAAACACTTTCTCTCTCAAATTCTAACTTTAGGATCGGAGATTCTTCGGCCAAAGCCCCCGCATTCATCGTGGGCGCATGAGGCTTTTGGCTTTAGGCTTAGGTGTTATTATTTTGAAGGTTCATTTTCGTCAAAGGAGACGACGGTGGAAATTTGCATCCACAGTGGTAGCATAGCAAAAGCTTACCGAATTTTGAAGAGATAGAGGTATTTATAGGAGGTGTCTGGCCACGAGCTTAGGGTTTTACCCTACACATGACACCATTATACTTGCAAAAATATGTCATCTGTAGGATGCGCAAGCAAATAGTATTTCCAAGAAATTAATTAGGAGATAATATCTTGAGATAATGGTAAGAATGTCTGTAATTGATTGTGACAGAGATTCCTTACTTGATATGGTTGTCTTCAATTGGGATGGTATTAAAGATAAGATTTAGTATTTAATCCCTCTTTGATGTTTTTGACTTTTCTATGTCAAAAACAGAGAGCGTTCAACAGTCTTAGTTTGCTGCTTGAACTTCCAGGGATGCTGAGCTACGCGTGGGAGTGTGTCTGCCCATTTAATTAGGGGAATCTTGTCTTTCTTTAGAAAAAGTCCATGTGTTGCGTCCAGGATTTTGAGATTATTTTTGGCTCCACAAATCCACAACTCTCAAGATGCTTAGGTGAGGAGAGAGTTGTTTCCTAATTTGATATGGTTCTAGGCAAGGCGAACCAATTGCTACTAAAACCTATTACTAATTATAGATGCAATCACAAAAATTAATTTTTGAATCAGTTATCTTTAATAACACTAGGACTCTTCTGTATTAATTAAAGACTTAGAACTACTGAGAATTGAATTATTTTGCTGAAAGAAACAACAGTGAGAATTATTAGTTAAAGACAAAGAAAAGTAACCACAATTCCATAATCCAAAATAATAATAATAATAATAATAATAAATAACACCTTATTTACGAAACCATTAGTGTGAACGCATAATATGAATAGAGAAAGATGGTCTGGGCTTATCCGCATTATAAATAGGGTAGCTGGTTAGAACCTATGGAGCAAGCAAATCACACGAGAAAGAGAGCGAGAGAAAAAAAAAAAGGAGACAAGTGAGCCTGATCATCCCATTTAACATGGCACCGGCAGCAATCCTACCAAACCCTTTCGCATTTAAACATAACACCGACGGCCGTTACTTGACCGGCGGAGTAGACGGGATTTTCCGATTCACTGGACAGGATCCTACCCCATTATTCACAACGGAAAATGGACAAACCCCCGGAAACGTGCATATCAAGTACAGTGTAAATGGCAAATACTTGGTAAAGAGGCCGGGTCAAACTCAGATCGTGGCCACCGCTGACAAACAAAATGTAAAGACGACCGATGAAATTTGCACGTTGTTCGTGGCTGAGCTTGTCGGAACAAAAACCCCCACAGAAGTGCTCTTCCGATTACAACATGTGCAGAACAAGCTCTATGTGCGAGTTTTAGATGGTATCCCCTTTGCATCGGGTGCCAGCGCTGGAGAAGCGGCTGTTTTTACAGCCGTTGGGTCTGGTTGATCAAATTACCACGTGATGTTTGTGGGTAGCGTCTCTGGAAACCCTCACGAGACTTCACTCGTCCCATACGGGTCACCTATGGGTTTAAAAGGCTTGTTGCATGCGATAAATGCAATCGAGTTCCCTGCGAAAGTGGCATTAATTTTCATCACAAGTTTTTCGTCTATTTTTTCTTTTTTTTAAAGTATATTAGTTTCCCTAAATCTCGTGTATTAAACCAGTAAACACAGATCGCATGATCTCATCAGCTGTGGTTATGTCCTTTGTGCAGTATTGTGTTCAATAAAAGTTGTGTTTCTTGCGAAATTCAATGGGGTGTAGGGTGATATATTGCATCAACTTAGGGGTTTAATTTATTTTCATGCATCTTAAACCAAACAATATGACAGGCCTGAGAAAACTTTGTGAATATGAAAATATAAAATTTCCGTAAATGTGTCCATAGTTTCCGTAAAGTTGTCCATATGTTTTTCTTTCCAAATCAAACAATGGTCATAAATCATTAATAACTAACTCGATCAAGAATCTTCCGATGGCAATTTCAAGTTCCGATCATTTTCTAATAGCATCTCTAATAGGAGACATAAGGGCATCTACACTGGAGAGATGCTAATTAATGTGAAAATCATATTTACATCTTATTTTACACTTCTAGAAGATGTCAATATGCATGAATTCTAATCTCAATGCGAGTTTGACATCTCATTTGTTTTCTTTATTTGATTGGCGGGATCGTCACAAAAAGATGTAAAATTAGGTTTTGATTCTAGCCAAGGTGGATATTTTACATCTTTCCATCGGAAGCGCACCCATGTACACCAACTGTAATAATACAATTGGTTGGAAACTTGAAAAGAAAATTTTAACCAATTATATTATGACATTTGGTGTAGTACGTAGTGGCATAGCCAAAAACCTCTTTCAGGAGGGGCCTTTAAGAAATATAAAAGAAATTAAATCAAACATAACAATACACTTAATTGCAGAAAATTTAAGGTTTTTGCTATTGGCATGGAAAATTTATCAAACAAGAGTAATGGGGCTATAAAACTTTGCAAAATATAGTATTGAGATCATTTTATTATAAAAACATAATTTGTTTATTCATAAACTTTCAGGATGGGCCTAGGCCTAACCTAGCCTTCATATGGCTCAAGCACTAGTACTAGGCCGTGTTTGTTTAATTAAAACGACAATGTCACTTCCACTCTAGCGTTACTATCATGAAAAAAGTCATTATTGTGAATATATTTAAGTAGAAAAAAAACTAAAGATACAATAAATTAGAGGGGACATGAAGCCATACATTAACAATAAGTAGAAAACTATTAGAAAAATCAATTAGACAACTCCTAAGAGTATCGAAAATAGATCGTGAGCAAAAGCCACAACAACACATGGCAAACAAGAATCATTGATAATCGACACCATAGTTGCCAAACAATACGTCACCTAATTTCTTTTCAAATAAATGTTTGAAAACTAAATTGCATGGAAGAGAGAATGGTACAACAATTTTCCCAATCAACCAATAAAGGCCAAGGCACCTGAGAAGATCCATTAGAAAGAAAATGCACTGCCAAAGAAAAAATCACACTCAATAGAGCATACTAACCCTTCTTCAAAGCCATATAACCAACATGAATAATGGCTTTTCATTCCACCTCTAAGGCAATAGCAATTCCAAAAGATTCTACAAAGCATCCAAGACAATGACTCAAGTGGTCACGAAAAATATCACCAAAACTAACCATGCCAAGAGAACCACAAGCCGTACCGTCAATGCTAACTTTTAACTTGGAAAACACAAGAGGAAAGCCAATGAATCTTATGAAATATAGACGTAATATAGATAGAGATGTGAGTGAACCGTCAAGTATATCCAAACTTGAGTTTGTTTAGATGAATATAGATAGATAGAGATGCGAGTGAACTTAGATAGGAGTGTTGGACAACGATTATGTTGCAATTTGGTTTAAGTTTTCTTGTATATTTCATGAGTATTGAATGTACAAGGATACACACACACACATATATATATATATATGAGAAAGATGGACTAGTTACAACCAACTATCCTTAGACTTAACCCTAGAGACCGGCCATACTCCCTAATTGAAGGAGATTACACCAAATACTAGTGACCGACCATACTCCTTAATTGGAGGAAACCAACCACAAGTAAAGAGTGATTTACACTTTTCTGTCAAGAAAAACACAGCATGCCATGTTGCAACTTGGCAGCCAAAGTTGACAGAGAAATGCCATGATTTCCGAATTACATATTCTACATAATCTGTCTAGGGTTAGTTAGTAACTCTCAATACTCCCCCTCAAGCTGGATCAAGTAGTATAGTCAAGCCAAGCTTGCCTAGAAGATGCTAAATATGTGCAGATGATAGAGCCTTAGTGAACATATCTACCAATTGATCATAACTGCGAGTGAAGATTGTTTGAATGAGTTGTGACTGAACTTGAGCCCTAATGAAGTGACAATCAACTTCAATATGCTTGGTCCTTTCATGGAAAACTGGATTTGCAGCGATGAGCATGGCTGCTTGATTATCACATATGTGAGACATGGGAGTGGTACTTGAGAACCTTAGGTCCAACAAGAGACCTTTGAGCCAAATCAATTCACATGCAGTAGTAGCCATGGCTCGGTACTCAGCTTCAACACTCGAGCGGGCAATGACTTGTTGTTTTTTACTCTTCCAATTAACAATGTTACCTCCAACAAATGTGCAATAACCAGTGGTGGATTTTCTATCAATTGCATTACCTGCCTAGTCAGCATCAGTGTATGCATGAATCTCAGTGGAATGATTGTTACGCATAAGAATACCCCGATTGATGGACCCTTTGAGATAGCAAAGGAAATGCTAAACCATTCTCTTCCCAAAAATTTCTAAATACTTTCTCTCTCAAATTCTAACTTTGGCATCGAAGATTCTTCGACCAATGCCCCCCATTCGTCATGGGGGTGTGTGGATTTTGGTCTTAATCTTAGGTGTTATTATTTTTCAGTTGCATTTTCGTCAAGGGAGACGACGGCGGAAATTTTCGTCCACAAATTGGTGCTTTCATGGAGAGTTTGTCATTTCTTGGTCGTTCGTAAATTTTTTGTATTTCTTATTCCTAGAATTGTTTAATTCTTTGAATAGAGGTAAAGGAAAAATTCAATGACGGGAAATCAAAGCCAAATCCACCCAAAGGCATGGCTTTGGAAGTCTATAAATACAAGGTCCCAAGACAAGCGTAAGGTCGACAATTTCTATATTGAAGGGCCGAAATTCTCACAAAAGGAGAATGTCTGCCAAATCCTTGAAGAATAATACGCTACCAAAGCTCTCTTCGAAGAACGTACAACAAAAGCCAAAGCATTCCCTTGAAGAATCAACAAGCACCTGTGCCAATTCCTTCAAGACTTTGTTGCAAGCTCAAAACTTGTAACGAGGTTCGATTCAAGATCAAGTCGTCATGATCCTTGAATCAACAAAATTGTACATCAATGAAATATAGATAGATAGAGATGTGAGTAAACTTAGATATGAGTGTTGGACAATGATTAAGAAGTTAAAATAGCAACATAATTTGCTTATAATACATAATGAAATAATACAACAACAACAACAACAACAACACAACCTTTTCCCACTAAGTGAGGTTGGCTGTATGAATCCTAGAACGTCATTGCGTTCGGTTCTGTGCCACATCTTCCGCTAGATCCAAGTGCTCCAAGTCTTTTCTTACAACCTCTTCTAAAGTCTTCCTAGGCTTTCCTCTACCCCTTCGGTCGTGAACCTCTTTCTAATAATTTCATCTTCTGACCAGAGCGTCTGTAGGCCTTCGCTTCACATGCCCAAACCACCATAATCGATTTTCTCTCATATTTCCTTCACTTTCAACTATTCATACTTTACCTTGGATATCCTCATTCCTAATCTTATCATTACTCATGTTCCCACACATCCAGTGAAGCATTCTCATCTCCACTACACTTATTTTATGTATGTGTTGATGCTTCACCTCCTCACATTCCGTGCCATAAAGCATTGTTGGTCTTATTGCCATCCTATAAAATTTTCCCTTGAATTTTAGTGGCATACGACGGTTGCACAACACACCCGATACACTCTTCCACTTCATCTATCCAGCTTGTATTCTATGGTTGAGGTCTCCATCCAACTCTCCATTCTTTCACAAGATAGATCCTAGGTAGCAGAAGCGGTCGCTCTTTGATACTTCCTAATCTCCAATCCTCACCCCTAACTCATTTGAGCCTCTTTCGTACTATACCTGAACTCCATATACTTTGTCTTTAACCGACTTAGGTGAAGACCTTTTAGTTCCAACACTTCTCTCCAAAAGTTAAGCTTCTCATTTACTACATCTTGAGTTTCATTTATCAACACTATAGAATGAAATAATAACAAAATAATTATAGAAAGTAAAATGATATTAACTTGATGGACATATAGGCTAGCAAAGTTATGTTCTTTGAATAGTATTTCCATCCAATTCTTGTGCTTATGGTCCGATGACGTATGCCTAACCAGGATAAACCTGTCTAATTCTACAATCAGCACTATATTGTAGAATTTTGTCAAATTGCTTTGTGCGTTTACTCTCTGGAATCTTTGTATGAGTGCGAAAGAAAAAAAGATGACTTATGTTGGAAATGAGACTTTAGTTATATAGGCTATTTCACCCTTTCAAATAACTTTTGTATGTATCTAAAAACACATATGTCTTTCCAATAGTTGTGTCACGTAATCAAAATGTCTTTAATATTGATGAAAAACTTAATCAAAAAATAAAACCAATTTTAACTTCCAAGGCCCAAGGCCCTTGTCTTGATTAATTAATATTAATTATATAAGGGAATATTTCACAAGCCTAATCCACATAACCACAAGGCCCAAGCCCTCTATCCTCATTCCAAATGACCCAATCCTAATTACTAATGTAAAAAATAGTTCTAATATAAACCCCATTGGAGAAGTAGTGTTCCCTGACGTGGGACAAATTGAGGCACAAAACTCCAACAACACCATACATTTTGAGCCGAAAATTAGGTCCTAAGGCAAGCTAAGGTACGAGAGTAAACAATAGATGTGACATATATCACGAGAGGTGTCATTTGCCCTTGAACCTTCCTTAGTGTATACTTATCGGATTTACTAGATGATGCAATGAATATGAAATCTTAAACTGTTCATCTCCACAGTAAACCAAGACAATAAGTAACACGTATGTCACACCTACATATTGCACATTCATACATTTGTGTTCATTTTCGTCCTGAAAAAAAAATCATGGATTCATGAGAGCTTTCGAGAATGTAGCCAAGTAATTCTCATAAATGCGACCCCACATTTATACTCATATAGGTGATACTGATTAAGAATAGTTTGCTTTTGTCCTACTTGATTTACGAGTATCAATATCATTAAACTAAGAATTCTAAGCAAAATTAGAATGTTTATTTCAATGAAAATTTGAAGCATCAATCATAAGGAGATATGTGACATTTACTAACATTTAACAAACAGTACTGTATATATTTACCATGACATAGTACAACATAAACTTACACCTTAATCCATGTGATGAGGAGTAGTATTTTACAATATAAAGCTATCAATCTCATTGTTTATTTCAACCATCTCTCCATAATTGTTTCATGTACAAATTTGTAGATGATCCTGCAATTGAAAAACCCAAATGTGCAGTAAAAACAACCAAGAGAAAATAGAAGCTAAAAGAAATCACACTAAACTCACACAGCACAATGCTCATCGCCTGCACGAGCCTAAATTGCACACAACACAAAGCTCCTCGCCTGCATGAGCCTAAACTGCACATGACACAAAGCTCCTTACCTGCATGAGCCTACACTGCACACTGCAACAATACTCCTTGTTCGCAAGAGCTTAAAAGGTGACACTCAATGCTTCTCGCCTGCATGAGCCTAAATTGCACGCGGCATAAAGCTCTTCGACTACACAAGCCTAAACTTCACACGATAACAATACTCCATGCTCACAAGTGCTTAAGAGGTGACACTCAACACTCCTTGTTCGCACGAGCTTAGAAGGCGACACTCAACGCTCTTAGCCTGCACGAGCCTAAACTACACACGGCAACAATGCTCCTTCTTTGCACGACCTTAAAAGGCGACACTCAATGCTATTCACCTGCATGAGCCTAAACTGCACACGATAACAATGCTTCTTGTTTGCACGAGCTTAAAGGGCGACACTGCACATTCCTTGTTCGCAAGAGCTTAAAAGGCGACACTCAAAGCTCCTCACCAGCACAAGCTTTCTCTTTCGTTTCATTTTTTTTTTTTTGAGTGAGATTTGAAACTGGAAAATGATAATTTGAGTGTGCGTGGGTTTTCTGTTGCTCTGACTCCAAGAGGGAGAAGAAAAGAGGAAAATAGGGAGAGAAGAAAGGAGGAGGGTGATGATAATTTTGGGGGTGAAGGTTAGGGTTCTGTTGATGCTATGATTTTGATTTGGTAAGTGGGTGGTACCATTGGTGCGAGGTGGGTGGTACGGGTTGCAGAGGAGATAAGGGAGGGTGGGTGGTGCGGTTTGCAGAGGAGAGAAGGGAGGGAGGGTGGGTGGGGGAAGGTTTGGGTTGGGGGAGGGGGACACAGGTTGACAGGAAGATCTGGGTGTGGGTGGGAAGGTAGGCACAGGGGGATTGAGGAAGATGATATGGGTTTTTTTTTAACTTTTCTTTAAATAATTATTTTTTTTATTTTTTAATTTCCACGTGGACCCCTTTATGACACATGGCGTCCAGTCATTGTCCACATAGGTGCCACATCATCAATTAACGACAGAGTTAACAGTTTGACTAACGGATGTATGAGACTGTCCCAAAATTTACACTTTAGGTATGACTCTGGGACGAAAAAACCTTGATGTACTAAATGTTGAAAACTACGAAACATGAGGGTAGTAAATAGAGTTTAACCCTTATAAATAAGTCAATCAAGTAAAGTGATACTTAAATGCATTTAAGACACTAAAAAAATACAAAATATGCCATTACAAATTTTATATTTTGGAATAGGTAAATACGGATTCAGACACTGCAACACAATGTTTATTTTATGATTCTTGTTTTATTGGATTCAAACACTGCGTTGCATTGTCTGTTTTCTAGTTTTGTTTTTTTATCACTCACACGCCTCTTATTCTTCACACCTCACACAACTCCTAATTTTTGCATTTAGATTCAGACACTGTAATGCAATGTCCGTTTCCTGGTTCAGTTTTTTTACGTTATTTTTACATTTAGATTCAGACATTCCAATGCAGTGTCCGTTCCTTGGTTTTGTTTTTTATATTGTTTTTACATTTGGATTCAGACACAACAATGCAATGTTTGTTTCTTGATTCTGTTTTTCACATTTTGATTTAGACATTGCATTGGAGTGTCTACTTCCTGGTTCCTTTTTTTTTTTTACATTTTGATTCAAACACTATGTTGCAGTGTCTACTTCCTGGTTCTGTTTTTTTCTTGTCCTATACTTCACACATTCCACAACTCCATTTACATTTAGATTCAAACGCACGATGTTTCCATTTCCTAACTCTGGATTGCAGACCCAAAACTCTTCGCAAATGCACCTTTAATTCAAGACGGGTTCTGATGGACAAAACCCTTAACAGAATCTCTATGTCCAAAGCATTGAGATTCCTTTTTTTGATGGACAAAACCCTTAACAGAATATTTTGATGGACAAAACCCTTAACAGAATATTTTGATGGACAAAACCCTTAACAGAATATTTTGCTGGAAAAATATTACGTCCTTTTTTTTTTTATTGCTTGTGTTTTGTTTTTGCTGTTGATAGTTGCACTTCTATTTGGAATTCCCCTTTTTCTCTCAACATTGTGTTTGGTATTGGGAAAGTTTCAAAGCACTGAGATTGATCGAACTATTTATTCGGGTTTGACGGAGGAGATAGAAAGATAAAGAGGCAGGGAGATGAGAGATAAAAATGAGAGAGTGAAGAGAAAGAAGGGAAGAGAGAGACATGATACAAAATTGCGAGAGAATGAAGTAAATAAGGAAGAGAGTGGATGAGATTAGGAATGCAATAAAGTGAAGAGAGAATGGTATAATAGTTATTTTATACCTAGCATAAACTCATGTGTCATGCTTCATTGACCTATGCATAATTATTATAAATAATTCATTGATTATGTCCAAAAATAAAATTGGCCATTGATATATGGTTAGTGAAGATTTTATTGACCTTTGGCCAAATGTCCTTTAAACTAATGTATGTTTCAAGCATCAGCAGTCAACACACTTTTTCAGTCATAGGAATGGGTATGTAAGTGTGTTTCACCTTCGAACTTAGCCAAACCAGTTTGGCTATTGAACCTAGACCATGGAACGTTCAATCAACTAGGTTAGGCTTCAGTTTGGTAGATTCATTTACGCCATTGGCTTAAACCCATTCCCCTCGATGTATGCGTACACAAAGAGAAAGCCAAAAAACATCATGAAATATGAAATATAGATAGAGATGTAAGTGAACCGTCAAGTGTACCAAATTTGCATTTGTTTAAATGAGTATAGATAGATATGTGAGTGAACTTAGATAAAAGATGGGGTGGGGTGTAAATAAATAAAACTCTGAATATTAAACGATGCATTCCATCAAAGAAAAAAAAAAGTAAATTCAAGTATACAAATAAAAGCCAATTCTTTTTCTCATTTTGCAAACATGTATAATATATTTGCATTTAGCAACTTCTTCTTTCAGATAGAATAGTGAACAAAAAAAAAATCAATATAAGCATCTAAAGAATGTTAAGTCTTTGTCATCGAAGTGTTGTAGTATCTTGTAAACGAATGCATCTTGTTTCCAAATCACCTCCATTTGAACCAACATAAGCATAGCTTCCTTTGCTATTTAAGCCAAAATGTATGGAACCCCCCTCATCCTTAAGCTTTATATCTTTATTTTCTTCTCTTATTCCCTGTTCATAAATCTGAAAAGTTGATCCACTGTTCTTCTTATAAGCATCATTCATCATCTCTGTTGTGTTTCCTCCTCGATCTTGTTCGCTCATATTCTCCATAAAATTTATAGAGCCAAATTGAAATCCGTTAATTGGACTCTCGTTGCTTCTATATTATCGGGCCCTTTTAAGTCGAGGGCGAGGTCGTTTTGCGCCTTCTCCAATATGGCCTGCAAGTACTTCCCTTGAGCTTCAATTCTCATTTGCAACAACTTTTGAACCTATTTTGAAAAGTAGCGATAATGATTAGAAGATATGTTGAGGTTCTATCCCCAAACCAATTAGAAATGAGAAGTTACCCTCCTTAAAGGTCATTGTAAGGTTTATTAAACCTCCGATGTAGGAGTTTGCCTTTCACATCCATACAAGTGAAAGTTAGAATATTAGTTGGCCACTAAGTTTGGATTTAGGTAAACGATAGCAAAGCAACTTACCTCAAGCTGCTCTTGCAAAAATGTTTTGTACTTCCGTCTGACACTTGAGAGCCTCTGACAGTGGAATTGTTTTATTATCGTTAATTAGTATCCAGGCGCTCGTATGGAGAGTAAGTAGAATAATCTTAAAAACTAAAATAAAAAAAAGTAGAAATAAAAAGTCATTTTGTTAGAAAAGTGCAAAATAGGCCTAATGGTGAAACAATCCAAACTGAGAATGTGCTTATGCATCTTCTGTGAATGGTTGACCTTTAAACAAATAAAATGTAAAAGAACAAAGACAATAGCAAGTAAATTTTGGGAGTGATCCGAAAGACATGGATTGCAATAACAGTATTGCAATTTTAATAGCAGTGAAGTACTGGTAAACCAAGCTGTAATCGAAGCGGAGCTGATAAGTGTAGGTTCACTTACCCTTGTTCGGTATTCCCACCTCTAGATGATTTGATGCTAGAACTTGTGCAATGATGATTACTAAAATGTAATATTTTATTTTTAGAAAACTTCAACGCTACGAGGAGAATTTTATTGATATATAAAAAAAAAAGGTACATCTCATAATACAACAAAAAAGGAGCATGAAAAAAAAGGGGGACATAAATCTAACCCCTCGTAATACAACAAAAAAGGAATATGAAAAAGAAGGGTGGACATAAACCTTACCCCTCTAGAAACAAAAATAACAAAGATACAAATAAGAGGGAGGAGGGGACATGCAACTTAACCCTTCTAAAGCCGAACCTAAAGGTCTAAACCTGCAAAACCAACCAACAACATGACAAGGTTAAGAGAAAAAAAAACTAAGAATGTAAGACAAATATGTATGCTAAGATGCACATTAAGTTGAGAAGCCGAAGCCAGGAATGCCAGCACAGTCTAAAAACAAAGCAGCACGAATCGCCAACGGAGGGTTATCATGCCATACTAAAGTTGGAAAAAAATAAATGTGTGGAAGCATCTTGTTTCGAACTCACAACCAACAAGTGTCTGATTCAACATTTGAATATGTCATCATATACGTACGACCTGATCAATCAATGAATTCCACATGTACGAAGATCAAAAGAGTTCATTTTTCACATTGTTTCTTTCAGTTACCTGCCATTGTCCCCACATTAGTTAAGCCCTGCAATGAGATCAGCTATTCATTCGAATCTAGCGTCAGTCCAATGACTTCACCTTATTAAAAATCTTTGTTGAAAACATTGTAAATACATATATATCTCGAAAATATTTTATTTGTTATTTTGTGTATTGCATAGGATTTGTTTTCGCTATTTCAACCTACCCGGTAGTCCTACTTTTGGAAAAATCTTCACTGTTCGATTTGAGTCAATCTTCACTGTTTATTTGCCACACAAGCGGTCTTCCAAATGCGCCATGTGCAAAGCATCTTCTATTTAAGGCCATACTTTTTAGATGGTTTGGACGCAGTCCTCTACACAATCAATGCAGTCCCTGACAACCCTAGAGTAGTGAATCTCCTTCCAGCCATTGGGCGTCGATGATCATAACTATCATATGATTTTTGTGGATAACATCTACTGAAATCCACACAAGACTCCAGTCTTCCCATCAAGGTCATCTATGGGTTTAAAAGGCTTATTCCATGCCCTCAGTGCAGTCAAGTTCCCTGCGAAAGTCACATTTGTTTTGGTCACTAGTTTTTCTTATTTTTTGTTTTTAAGTGTTTTAGTTTCACTGTATTGCATTTGTGTTAAACCACATATATGGTTTTTTGTTTTTAAAAAACAAATTGCTTCTGTTAAAGATTGTAAGGCCTTCCATAGTGGGTTGGAGAATTGATAGTCATGCCAATAATATAGGAATCAAACTTCTACAGTGTTTTCTTATGAGTTCAATATATTTAACTCAAAAGTGTGATACTAAACCATAAATTACAGGATAGAGAAAAGAAGTGACCAATCATATAACTTTACCACTAAAATAGACACAACCTATGAGCAGATCAAGACAACGATACCCTTGTGTTGGGTACTATAACCTATAAAGACACACGAATTTGACTGACACCAAAGACCCTAAGATGTGAGTATGGGGCACGGTTAAACAAGATGGAGTAAGAGGTGGCCCAATTAAGGCCCTGAGTGGGAAGCAGATTGATGAAATAAACATAAGAGTGGGCAACCTCGACTCATTAATTACGAGGAAGATGACCAGTGACGATAGAGGCCAAATCATGGAGGCATTGTGTCGGTGTTTCTGTTAATGCAAGCCCATTTTGTTGAGGATTATGAAGACATGAAAAGTAGTGTTGTAGAATCCCCAAGTGAGTACAAAATTTAGAAAACTCATTATTAAAGTACTCAATGCTATTATCGCTTTTGGAGAACATGAATAGGTACGAAAAATGTTATGGGCCATGACAACAAGAGATTGAAAATGTGTGAAAACTTCATTTTTAATCAAATGAGATAAATCCAGGAATATCGAGAAAATTCATAACTGAAGGCACATGGGACATCCATACATTGGAATGAATAACACAAAAGGAGAAGTTGCACAAGGATGAGGATCTGAGTGAAGGAGAATCAATGGCCTAGATAATGATAGATGTCACAAGATGAAAAGGGAGTTATAAGGGTTGTTAAGACTGTTAGAATCTACTGCTAGTTGGTTAGGATATCAACCCAAGTGTTTCTAGTTCTATCAATTCACCAGTTCTCAGTCACAGGTTCATCGCTGCATTCTCAACCCAAGTCATATAACCATTTCGTACTCATGCATCTTCATCACGGGCTACAAATTCAATATCTACAAATGCATCTAGTGTCCCAGATTCTTTGCATGCATCTAGTGCTTCAGATTCTTTGGAAACACATGCATCTAAGGCCTCAAAATCTATTCAATCATTACCAATATATACCTCTGATCATACACTTTTACATCAACCTCCAAATTCTGCAATACCAGACAATACACCTACACAACATCTCATCCATGTGGATCCTGATTTCCAACATGAATAACTTCATGTTGTTCAACCAATTCCAATGAATGTGCATCCTATGCTAACAAGATAAAAGAATGGTATTACAAAAGGGATTCTTAGCTAGTATTGGTTCTCAGTCACTTACCTAATAGCCAAAGACAATCAAAGTAACATCACAGATCCCAGAATGGCTGGAAGGAAGAGATAGAAGCATTGCATTCTCAAAATACAAAGTCTCTAGTTCCACTTCCAGATGAAAAAAATCTAGTTGGGTACAAATGGGTGTATATAATTAAAAAGAATGCAAATGGCATTGTAGCAGGGTATAAAGCAAGGCTTGTAGCAAAGCGTTATAGTAAAAAAGAAAGTTTAGATTATGGAGAAACATTTAGTCCATTTGTTAAGCCTACAACCATTCAGCTTATACTTGCATTAGCTTTTCAGTTCAAGTGGCAACTTAAACAATTAGATGTCAAAAATGCCTTCTTACATGGCATTTACAGGAAGAAGTTTACATGGAGCAACCTCCAGGTTTTCAAAAATGATAATCCATCTGTGTTTGTTCAACACTCTTCACAAGGCATTGTAGTCTTGCTTCTCTATGTTGATGATGTGATTTCTAACTAGTAGTCCAACTCAGTTGATATCCCAGGTGATCAAAGAATTCACTTGAGAGTTGGAAATGAAAGATTTGGGCAAAGCATTATTTTTTGGGTCGGCAAATTAGCTACACGTCAGAAGGCTTGTTTATGTCATAGTCATAATATGTGAATGAGTTAGTTGACAAAGTTGATTTACAGAATTGTAAACCCTGTGCTACTCCATGCGGCCCATATCTAAGGTTACTTAAAGATGAAGGCAAGCCATATCATAATCCTGATCAATATCGAAGTGTAGTTGGAGCCCTACAATACCTCACATTCACAAGGCCTGACATAGCTTCCTCAGTGAATCAAGCATGTCAATTTATGCACAACCCTATGAAGGCGAAAGTTATAATGTTCGAGGCCTCAAATATATGAATGCACTTTTTCAAATGGATAGGTACATGTATCTAATCTAATTGGAAATGGAATTCAAAACATTTTCCCTTGGATACAAGGAACACAAACGTTATGTTTATTATCTATACAAGCTTTACTACAAGACTTTTGTAACATAGAAGGCATGGTTTCCTGTGTAGGGTGTCCCAACCTCTGATGCCAAATGTCAGTCTTTATAGCTTTTCCCAAATATGCTGCTGGACTACTTGTAATAGATTGTACTCCTCTTCGCTATTGAACCACAGGAATTTGAAACAATTCTTCAGGCTTACTCTTTCCTTGATATAATATTTCCCTTGTCTCCTGCACAAAGAATTTAGATTCGTCACATATAAGTTAGCTCTTATTGTCAGCACAAAGTTGTTTCACAGATAATAAACTCCTAGAAATATGAGGAACATGTAATACTTTGTTGAGAATAAGAGAATGGTTATTCGTTTGTAAAGTAGTTGAACCAATGTTATGTATTGATAAGCCTATACAATTTCCAATGGTAATTTTCTCAGAACCCCTCAAAAGGTGTAACATGAGTCAAAGCATTGATGTCAACAATCATATGATGAGATGCACCTGAATCAACAATCCAAAATGAAGATATGGCGAGTTTTGGGAATCAAATTAAGATGGAGAAGAGAGTAATTGTATTTATAATATCGTTTGTAAGGAAGGAGAGTAATTTTCAGTGAGTAAGCTTTTGTTAAATTTAAGAAGAAAAAGAGTTGAGGAGTTGATGATTTTAAAAGAAATGAAGTTGATCAAGAATAGATGGATAAATAGAATTGGTGTTAAGCTTTTGAATACTTATTGCATTGTTAGAAATTGATGGTAGTATGAAAGGTGGCATATTCTTCGAAGAAACAAAAGCTCCTTTTTGAAGATGCATGGTGATGAAAATAAGAGCAAGGGACCTAGAGGGAATGAAAATCACAAGTATACACTCTTGGTAATCGACTTATAAAGAAAGAGTGAAAGACAGTAGAGAATGGGAATGTGAGAGTGCTATAATTTAGTGACTTGGAATTTCATAGGATTTAATAGGAGATTGGACCATTAAATCTGGGCGTGGACTACTACTTGACTGGAATGCAGTTATTGGAATGAGAATTGTGTTGAAGTTGTCTTGCGGTTAGAATTCAAATGGAAGAACAAGAAATGAGTTGAAGGAAAAGTGGAGTTAAGATTTACTACTGAACCAAAAGAAATAATGGGAACAAATTTATGAGGTTTTTAATAATAGTTAGGTATATGAACTATATGTGGTGAAAATAAGACTATTGGAGAAATCTTATTGGCTTGACATGTATTCAAGTCATTGAATTGTTGGAATTGGTAGATTTCATTTCAGTAGTTTAATTAGTATGCATAACGTTATCCATAATTGGAATACAAAACAAAGGGATTTTGATGCATAGTACTTATTCTCTCTTTGTTTTGGAAGCTAAGTAGTGATTGATTGGTAAAAGTTTATATGACTAAGGGACGTAATCATTGGAGCTAAGAGTGCCTTGTACACAAATATCTTTGAGGCTTAATGAATAATACTGGTGAGTCATGAACCAGATGATCTAGTTCCTTAGGCATGAATATATATATATGACATCTGTGTATTACCAACTCAAATTGAGGAACTCTAGTACGATGAATTATCTCTATGGATTGCTGGATTCGTAGGTTCAAGAAATAAATTTACGGATGTTAGCTGAAATTTAGTCTCATAATAGACGCACATAAGATAAGTAATACATGTACAAATTTATAGAAATACTTGAAAGCGTATTCACTTTAAGTTGAACTCCTTGGAGGATATTTGATGTCACATCTCGGTCCGGGTTCCACCACATCTCGGGCCCGTTCCACCACCGTAGCACGATATTGTCTGTTTTGGGCTTACCATTCCCTCACGATTTTGTTTTTGGGAACTCATGAGCAACTTCCCAGTGGGTCACCCATTCTGGGAGTGCTCTGGCCTCCTTTCTTGCTTAACTTCGGAGTTCCTACGGAACCCAAAGCTAGTGAGCTCCCAAAAGGCCTCATGCTAGGTAGGGATGGGAATATACATTTAAGGATCACTCCCCTCACATCCCGGGCCCGTTCCACCACCATAGCACAATATTGTCCACTTTGGGCTTACTATTCCCTCACGGTTTTATTTTTGGGAACTCACGAGCAACTTCCCAGTGGGTCACCCATCCTGTGAGTGCTCTGGCCTCCTTCTCGCTTAACTTCGGAGTTCCTACAGAACCGAAGTCAGTGAGCTCCCAAAAGGCCTCATGCTAGGTAGGGATGGGAATATACATTTAAGGATCACTCCACTGGGTGATGTGGGATGTTACAATCCATCCCTCTTAGGGGTCCGACGTCCTCGTCGACACACCACGGCCAGTGTTAGGCTCTGATACCAAATTGTCACATCCCGACCCGGGATCAGGTACCACCATATCCCGGGCCTACTCCACCACAGTAGCACGATATTGTTCACTTTGGGCTTACCATTCCCTCACAGTTTTGTTTTTGGGAACTCATGAGCAACTTCCCAATGGGTCACCCATCCTGGGAGAGCTCTGGCCTCCTTTCTCGCTTAACTTCGGAGTTCTTACAGAACCCGAAGCCAGTGAGCTCCCAAAAGGCCTCGTGCTAGGTAGGGATGAGAATATACATTTAAGGATCATTCCCTTGGGCGATGTGGGATGTTACAATCCACTCCCCTTAGGGGCCCGACGTCCTTGCTGGTACACTACAGCCAGGGTTAGGCTCTGATACCAATCTGTCACATCCCGGGCCCATTCCACCACCGTATCACGATGTTGTCCGCTTTGGGCTTACCATTCCCTCACGGTTTTGTTTTTTGGGAACTCACGAGCAACTTCCCAGTGGGTCACCTATCCTGGGAGTTCTCTGGCCTCCTTCTCGCTTAACTTCAGAGTTCCTACGGAACCCGAAGCCAGTGAGCTCCCAAAATGCCTCGTGCTAGGTAGGGATGGGAATATACATTTAAGGATCACTCACCCGGGCGATGTGGGATGTTACATTTGAGATGAGATCTGAAAAATTGATATTGATGACGTAATTTTTGGAAGACATTAGTGAATAATAGTATTGTGATAGACTTATGGGACAAGGATTTTAAATGGTGTTTTGCTACAGAGTGAATATTGCATATTGGAGGAATGCAATGGTGAAATTTCTTAAAGGAATGATAATGAAATGTTTCTAAGTTTCAAGGGAAGAAGATGTATCAAGTAAGGATTAATAAGTTGAATTGTCAAATTTGACTTCTGGAGAGAAATATTATGAGGCTAGAGTTGAAGGTTATAAAATGTATTTTTGTGGTATCATGAGCTTGATGATATTTTACAGTCGAGAAATAGTTAGATTATAGATATGCGTTGGCCTTTCAGTCCACAATTTGGAAATACTGTTTGAAAAGTATTGAGTGGTTGTTTCAAAAGGATTTAATTATTTTGGATTTGGTGACATGGACTTGAAAAGTATTGAAGTTGAACAACTACGATGATAGATGGATGTATGATCTATGTGTATAGGAGGATTTGAGCTGACTGGTTTTAAGAATCAATTTTAGAGAGTGTTAGTATTGTTTTACCTTCTTATATTAATTGACTCATCAACATAGGCTTTGATAGTTGGACGCTTTAATGATTAAGGTTGAATAAATTTCGAAGACGAAATTTCTTTAAGGAGGTTAAATAGTGATAACCCGTATTTTCAAAGTTTTTGCCTTTTTTTTTAATGTATTATTTATATTTAATTACAGTTTTATTATTTGAACAAGTAATATCTATAGTCATTGATTTATTTGAACAAACAGCATTTTCTCACCTAGCTTCACTTCCTTTATCTTATCTCATTTTTCCATCTCATAGCTTACACTTGTCAAGTTATTGCTTCTACCGTGGCATGACCGTGTTCATAGCAATCTATAGTAATATTAGGATTTCATTTTGAGGTGCTTGTAAGCACCCTTCCCAGCTGCCACCTCCATCACCCATTTACACCTCCTCCAATTTGTTTCGATAACCAAGATAAGAGCCATCCTCTTTGTCTATCTACATATAATGTATTATATTAATATTGTTTACTTCTTGGTTAAGTTTTCTTGGCCACTACATTTGGGTAGCCGCCCCATTTCTCTATAAATAGGAGCAAATGCACCTGTGTTAAGGATGATGCAAAAATGTTGCATGCTTGTGCACGCGATTCACGTATATTATGCATATATAGATATATAATTATGTGGAGAAAGATTAAAAAAGAAATACGGTGAAAGAAATACATGATGATTTAGGAGTGATTAAGGAGTTTACTCAAGTTGTGGAGCTTAGCGATTTTGGTAGAGACATGAATAAGAACGAGGAGCTGAGCTATTTTGGTATTGATGTGGATAAGTACGTGGCGCTCAGCTATTCTGGTAGTGACGTAAATCTTCATTTTAACTTTGGAATCCAGGTAGGGGAAATGCGGCAAACCTTTACAGAAATTGATTTTATTAAATTTCGTGAAGTATTATAATATTCTTGATTTTTTGGTTGATTAATGTGGTTGGATTTTAATTGGCTAATTGCTTTAGTTAAGTGTTTACCTGTTATTGGTTATGGAATCATTGTTGGAACGCAATTCGTTGAGAATATATTGTGATACATGTGAAAGATGAAATGACATTATTTGTGCATCACTCATGTTGTGAGATATGGTTGGAACTTCAGTGTTGAGATTTGAATTTGGGAAATGAGGGTAGTTGGAAAGATTTTTTGTGTAGTTGAATTTATTCATTGTGAAACCAGTTCCAGTGAGCCTGGTGTGCACATTAGAATAGGATATTGACAGGAATTGTCGATGTGGGTGATTTAGGGTGGAGATCAATGAATTAGATAAAATAACTAGAAAAAGGGGTTTATGAACTTGGGATATCGTATGGGGGTTAATTTCTATAAGAGAACATTTGAACCACCATTGTAGTGGTAAAATGCATGGTATGAGACTTGTAGGTCCGCGTGTTTTATTATATAAATTAACGGGTGTAGCTGAAGAGGTTGGATTGCATTCATGCATTGTTATCATTTATGATTTGATATTTGGCTATATGATTTCATGGCACTTAATTTAATATTGTGAATATACTATGGCAAGGTTATGTCCCTACTGAGCTGTTGAAGCTCGTCCCTCTATTGTTATGCAGGTTTACGAACTAGACATTCAAGAGAGTAGGCAAGATGAGATCAGATTAGATTGGAGAATAAAAAGTTTATTCATCTATTTACTGCAAGTTGTAAAGAATTCTTGATTTGTTTAAGAATTATGAGTTATTTTTATAAGAGGAATTTATTTTCCAACCCATTTCTATTTCCTTTTATTTGTTGAGCTTTTAACTCACGTTCCAGATTCGGGTTCGAGTTTTTATTACCAGCCCCGGGTTCGAGGACTGACATTCATGTTGTTCAACCAATTCCAATGAATGTGCATCCTATGGTAACAAGATCAAAGAATGGTATTACAAAAAGGAAAGCTTTCTTAGCTAGTATTGGTTATCAGTCACTTCTCTCAGAGCCAAAGACATTCAAAGCAGCATCACAGATCCCAGAATGGCAGGAAGGAAGAGATAGATGCATTGCATTCTCAAAATACATAGTCTCTAGTTCCACTACCAGATGACAAAAATCTAGTTGGGTGCAAAGGGGTGTATATTATTAAAAAGAATGCAAATGGGATTGTGGCAAGGTATAAAGGAAGGCTTGTAGCAAAGCGTTATAGTAAAAAAGAAAGTGTAGATTATGGAGAAACATTTAGTCCATTGGTTAAGCCTACAACCATTCAGCTTATACTTGCATTAGCTTTTCAGTTCAAGTGGCAACTCAGACAATTAGATGCCATTTATAGGAAGAAGTTTACATGGAGCAACCTCCAGGTTTTCGAAATTCCAAATATATATCCAATTATGTTTGCAGACTTCAAAAATAACTCTATGGGCTTAAACAAGCTCCAAGAGCATGGAATGAAAGGTTCACTACCTTTTTACCAAGCTTGGGGTTCAAATATTCTCAAGCTGATCCATCCTTGTTTGTTCAACACTTTTCACATGGTATTGTAGTCTTGCTTTTCTATGTTGATGATGTGATTCTAACTGGTAGTCCATCTCAGTTGATATCCCAAGTGATTAAAGGACTTACTAGAGAGTTTGAAATGAAAGATTTGGGCACTTTGCATTATTTTTTGGGTCTGCAAATTAGCTACACATTAGAAAGCTTGTTTGTGTCATAGTCAAAATATGTGAATGAGTTAGTTGACAAAGTTAATTTACAGAATTGTAAACCCTGTGCTAGTCCATGCCTCCTATATCACAGGTTACTTAAAGATGATGGCAAGCCATATGATAGTCCTGATCATATAGAAGTGTAGTTGGAGCCCTACAATACCTCACATACGCAAGACCCCACATAGCTTCCTCAGTATATCAAGCCTGTCAATTTATGCACAACCCTATGAAGGTGAAAGCTATAATATTTGAGGCCTCAAATATATGAATCCACTTTTTTAAATGGATAGGTACATGTATCTAATCTAATTGGAAATGCAGTTCTAGACAATTTCCCTTGGATACAAGGAACACAAATGTTATGTTTATTATCTTTACAAGCTGTAATACTAGACTTTTGTAACATAGAAGGCATGATTTCCTGTGTACGGTGTCCAATCTCTGATGCCAAATCTCAGTCTTTATAGCTTTTCCCAAATATGTTGTTGGACTACATGTAATAGATTACATTCCTCTTCTCTGTTGAACCACAGGAATTTGAAACAATTCTTCAGGCTTACTCTTTCCTTGATACACTATTTCTCTCGTCCTCTTGTCTTGCACAAAGAATTCAGATTCATCACATATAAACTCTTATTGTCAGCACAAAGTTGTTTCACAGATAATAAACTCCTAGCAATATGAGGAACATGTAATAAAAATAAAAAAATAAAAAAATAAAAACACAATCCAAGAATCTTGAGGAATGAACTGTGTAGTCTATGAAGCATTCATAGCAGGCAATGATGGTGGTGGTGGCTAACCTTGAAATGAATAATTGCTTCTTTGATAACAATCAAGAGCTAAATGTCCCCTTATTCCACAGATTTCGCACTCAACAACAAAGCTTGAATTAGAAGAGTTACTATTTCTATGGTAACAAGTTGCCGCAGTGTGCCCCATTTTGTTACATATTTGACACTCTATCTCAACATTAGTCCTGGTATTTGTATTACCAGACCAAGAAATGTTACCATTCTGTCTTGAATTGCTTGAGCCATATCCTCTTCCCATGAAGCTATTGTTGTTTTTGTAATTATTTCCCCTATATTGATTGACATTTGATCCTCTAGCCCCAAACTGAATTCCCTCATTAGACTGTGCACCTGAATTATTTTGATCACTAGGATTGCCAATAAAATGATATCCATAGGATTCACCGGGGAACAAAGTAGGTGGTGGTGGTGGATAGAATGGTTAGGATGGAGCAAAATAGAAATAGTATGATAACTCATATATTTCATGCATTTATACCATTCATTTCTAGTTTCTTTTTTATGTTTTTGAGTTAAACTGGTTGCATTTTACTATATTTTGTGTTAGTGTGTAGTTACATGTACTCTAGGATCAGTTTGAAAGGAAAAGAAGTGAAAACATGTCATTTGGAGCAGTTTTGGACTTGGATTGGACAGAAAACGTGGAGGAGGTTTAAATAAAAACCTTCCTATGTCCTGCTAGCTGCTTTCAATGGTTGTGTATTAGCTGTTCTTCCACTCATGCTTATTCTTATCATGGGTGGCTGAAAGTGAGCATGGGTGCAAAGTTGCCATGCATAAATTAGTCCTTGCTTTGTATTGTTTATTAAAACCACTTGTGTGGTTCTTTACTTTTCAGCATACCAGGGGATCCCATCCGAATGCTATCTACAACAAAATATCTTACAGCCTCTTTACCTCATAAAAGAGGGCCTTTCAGATCACTTTAAGGAGGCTCCCCCTTGGGGATGCCTAAAGCTCTCTCTCTCTTCTCATTCTTTGGCCTTTCTTCCAAAAACAAGGAGCCCATCTCATCCGAATCCCATTCCATCTACAACATTCTTGGAGAAGTTCAACATCAGAATTGCTACAAGAGGTTTCTTCTATGATGTTTAATTTCACTCATGTTGTTCTTGATGCTTATATATTCTATAATCATGTTGTATAATTAAGTTCATAGCTGGGGATTTCGATGTAGCCTTGCAAAACTACTCTATGTTATTAAGTTAAAGTATTCAAACTACCAATATGTACTCTTGTTTCATTCACTAGTTTTATAGTTTTATTTGTTTGATAATCTTAATGGTTAATCACCATTAGGGCTGCTTATGAATGATTTGATCAAGGTTATACTATACATCATGCTTAATCTTGGTGGACATGTGAATGAATGAAGAAACTACTATGCATACATCCTACCATGTGATTTCTTTAGTTCTTTGAAGTTTTCTTGTTCTTAATGGATTCTTATTTGGTATTCTAAATTGAACATCCCAACTAGGTTGCAGATTAGGAGTACTTGATCACAACCACACATCAAATGGATGACCATAAATGAGTAAAACGAACTCTAGTTGCAGATTAGAAAGTTGAATGTCTTTTGACTTAATTTTCATAGAACTAGCTTGTAATGGTGAAATCGATATCCCTAGTTCCATTCCCATCGTTTCTGAATCAATCTATCATTCATGTTTGTCTTTGCTTGCAGCTTTAAGTTATTTTAGCTTCCAAAACAAAAATTTTAATTCAGTTTGCATTTTCTTTATTTAGTTAGGGTTCACATAAAACTAGTAATCATAGAGGTCTAATCAGTCCATGTGGTTAGATACCCTTACTTGTGCCATTATACTAAGCATATTGTTGCACTTGAAAGGTACAACATAGTACCATAAGGCACAACAGTGATTGAACCCACAGTATTACTAGGAATATGATTATGAGCTTGAGTATTCGAGGAAGATGCAGAACTAGAACAAGCATTACAACCTTGAGCATACATTGCAGATAAGCTCTGAGATAAGACATTAATCTCCCCTTCAATTTCCCTTTTTGCACCCAATAATTGTGCTCGAAACTCCTTCAAGGTAATCGATGACTCCCTAGCCAATATTACCGTGCAAATGACACCATATTCCTTAAGTAAACCAGCAAGACCAGCAATCATTACATCATTATCAGACACAGATTCAATAGTTAGTTGTTCCCTAATACTTTTCAACTTCAAAAGATACTTATCAATTGTATCAGTTCCTTTATGAATTGTGTGCAACTCTGTTTTGTGATGATTGACCCTAGACTTAGAAACATATGCATATCTATAAACAAGATTGGTCGATGCTTCATGAGTAGTCCTACAACCAAGAACATACTCCACTGCCTCATCAATTAAGGTAACAAGTAACAAACTCAGTAGTGCCATATCTGTAGATTCCCAATCCATAAAAGTCACAATAATCTCCTTTGTAACCCCAGCTTCCACACTAAAAACATACTTTGATGGACACACAGTTGTACCATCGAATTGACCAAACAATTTGTGCCCTCTTAAAATAGATTGAAATTGAAATGCCCATTTGGCAAAATTATCATCTCTTAGCTTTATGGTAAACATAACCAAAACTCCATCAACTTTAAAGTTTGAAGTACTCATGATTATCTTCAAGAAAACAAACAACTAAACACCAAGTCGAATTATACTCAGAGATTGACACACTGATTGGAAATAACCAAGGTAGAATGACACTGTAGAGAAAAGTGAAATATGTATGTTTAATATCAAACTGTTACAAGGATTTTATACAATGGAGGGATTGATCCCGATCCTGGAATTGAGCCTATACAAGTAATTATAGTCCTACAATTAAGGGATTACACAAAAGTCAAGAGATCATATATCAGTCGGCATATCTCAACTCCTGATTATATGTTAATCATTATTCCTTTCCTTAACACTCCCCCTCAAGTTGGAATGTATATTTATGATTCCCAACTTGCTAAGTAAAGTTGAAAACTGTGAGATACCAAGTGGCTTAGTGAATATGTCAGCAGGTTGTCGTTGAGTCGACACATGAGCCGTTTTGACTGTTCCATTTTGGATTTTCTCCCGAATGAGATGACAATCAATTTCAATGTGCTTGGTTCGTTCATGGAAAACGGGATTTGATGCAATGTGGAGTGCAGCCTGGCTATCACAGTATAACATTGCAGGTTGTGGGTATGAGATACCCAAGTCTCGTAGGATGGCTCTCAACCAAGTGATTTCACAACAAGTTGTAGCCATTGATCTATATTCGGCCTCTGCGCTGGATCGGGATACAGTAGCTTGCTGCTTGGTTTTCCAAGAGACTAATGAGTGCCCGAGGAATAAGCAATACCCAGTGACAGAACGCCGAGTGTCCGGGCACCTAGCCCAATCTGCATCACAAAAGGCTTGCAATTGAATGGAGCTATTTGCAGGGAGGAATAAGCCTTGTCCTGGAGCTTGTTTAAGATAGTGTAGAACATGGTACGCTGCTTCCATGTGCGGCTTCCGAGGCTTGTCCATGAACCGACTTAATATATGAACTGGATATACTAAGTCAGGTCGTGTAATGGTTAAATAAATCAATCGACCCACAAGTCGTCGGTATATGGAAGGATTGGGAATGCATTCTCCTTGGTCTTTGCTAAGAGATAAGTTTTCTTCCATAGGACATGATGTAGGTTTAGCTCCAAGATATCCAACATCGTCAAGAATCTCCAGTGCATATTTTCTTTGTGAAATGGCAATGCCTGTGTTTGACCTTGCTACCTCGATCCCCAAGAAGTATTTTAATTGCCCCATGTCTTTTAACTTGAATTGCTGCTTGAGTAAAGATTTGGTGACCTCGATTGCTTCCAAATTATTCCCTGATATAATAATGTCATCCACGTAAACTAATATGATGATGATCAAAGTACCTTGGGTGCGGACGAATAACGAATAGTCGGCCTTGGACTGTTGGAAACCCAAGTTTTTGAGTGCAACCGAAAGCTTAATGAACCATTGCCTTGACGATTGCTTAAGGCCATACAATGACTTGTGTAGTTTGCAAACACGGGTCTCCTCATTTCGTCCGAACCCGGGTGGAAGAGTCATATAAACGTCCTCATCAAGATCTCCATGTAAGAAAGTGTTGATGCACAAAATCAACGAAGACTTTGGTACAACATAAAGTGTCAGGTTTTGTGACCTTCGCTTGGTTGCTTCGGTCACTAGTGAGGATAAGTACGTAAATGAATAGAGACAGAGAAGCAAACACAAGATGTACGTGGTTCACCCAGATTGGCTACGTCCACGGAGTAGAAGAGTTCTTATTAGTAGTGAAGGGCTTACACAAGTACAAAGGATCAAGCTCTCAATTTAGTGAGTTCTTGTGAATGATTTAACACAAATGGCATTAGGCAATATTGTGGGGGAATGACCCCTATTTATAGAAAAACTTGTAGCTTTGTCACATTGACATGTGTCATGTTATGATTGGTTCTTGATGTCGACACGTGCTGCGCTCTGATTGGCTTCTAATCTTGACACGTGTCGAGTAGTGATTGGCCTCCTGGTCGGAGGGGAACTCTTCTGGGTCCTTGACAGTATAGCGTTGGCCGGTGCTCGGTAGTTTCGGGATTGGTCAAGTATGGTACAAACAGTGCTCCCCTAAGTTCCCGAGTGAGGGAAACTCCTCGGTTGGGGACTTGCAAGATCCAATCCCTTGAGTAATCACGAAACTTCTAAGTACCGAAGTGTGGTCTGATCTTCATCTGCCCTTCTCTGGAAGTACCTTTCCTCCATCCGGGAATGGTGTATTTAGCTGATGTTGACGCACAAGGTAATGTATCAATTTCACTTGAAGCTTAGTTGTAGTTTCGGGCTTAGTCAAGTGTGATACAAACCCTATAGTAGGAGTCCCCCAAGTCGTCGAGCTAGGAGATCTGCCGAAAGAGGTGACAGACAAGGTAAGCAGTCAAACTTCCAAGTAAGCAACCCAGGATCAGAGGTTTGACTTCGGCTTCCGGTTGATTGTTCTCCTTCTCCTTGTCTCTCATTCAACTGCCAGGATAAGGAGAAGCAAATGGATAAGAGATGATATGAGATACTTTTGCTTTTGAAGAAGTAACTTTCCACAGGCTTATTCTTGAACTGTGCTGGAGGGTTTTCTGGTGCCCTTCAGAGTATAAGGCCGACTCAAAAATTTGAGGGTCAAAACAAGTCCATCAAATCTAGAGTACGTTCGACCTTGATGATATGGGATACTTTTGCTGTTGACGGAATAATGAATGTGGTATGGAAATGTGTCGTGTTGTAGTGATCTATTTCAGCTCACCGTTGAACCTTCTGCTTCAATCTTTTGCATGGCAGAAGTGGTGTGCAACCTTTGCATTTAAATGGTCCTTCAGAACATTCCTTCATAGTGACTCATCCACGCTTGGCAGCTTCAGTGTAAAGAGCCAATATCTGATCAACTGTCATGAGGTATTTGCCGGTGGAATTCGTGACCTTGACAGCAGTTGAGGATGAGTACTCGAGAGCAATGCTAAGTAAGCAACCAGGCAAAGGCTCCAGGCAGTCAGTTCCAAATTGGAGGTTTGATTTCAGGTTCCGACTGACTGCTCTCTTTCTCCTTGTCCTGCAGGTGTGGACAAGGACAAAGACAAAGACAGGGAGAAAGCATGATATGGGATACTCTTGCTTTCGACCCTGATGATATGAGATACTCTTGTTCTTGGTGTGGCTTATTTTGCTGAGGTATTATCGGGGGGAAATAAAGCTGAGTATTTCGAGAGGTTATGTTGAGGGTGCCTTTTCGAATGCGAGAAAGGGTTGAGCATTTTTGCAGGTTTGCCTGTCCGTTGAGGAGGGAGGTCAATGTATATAGGGATTTCCCAATAACAAGTAGTAATGCTATTCCTTTACCCTTCTTGGTCACAGCAATGTAGTGGGAGCTGCCAGCTTCACGTGTTTTAATTTTGTCAGAGCACTTTGAAAAAGTGGTATGTGGTATCTGGAAAGCTGATGTTACGTGTGAAGATTACAGACAAGCTTTATCTAACGAAATCTGGCTCTCGAAGTTCTGAGAGTTGTGCCTCTTCGGTTTTCGAACAAGCAATCCCGTCGAGGATCTGACTCTCGAGATTCGGAAAGCGGTGCTACTCCGGTTTTTGAGAAAGTAATTATGTTGGGAGTCTTTTCTCGAATGTGAGTAAAGGTTGGACGTTCTTGCCAACCTGTCTTGCCGCAAAACACGGAGGTCGACACACATAGGGACTTTCCAGTTGTCAAGCAGTGGTGCTGTTCCTTTACCCTTATGGGTAATAGTAGGGTAGCTGGAACTTCGAAATTCTCGTGCCTAAACTTTGTCATAGATCTTTGACAAAGTTATATGTGGTACCCGAGGAGTTAATGGTGCATATGGAGAGCGGTGATTGATCAGTAAGATTCACGTGCTTTCTACTTCACCAGAAATCTTCGACAGAGTGCCCGTAATTTCCGCAAAGCTGATTGTGCATGTGACAGGTGCTGACGAGGCTGAAAAAGCAGGTGCTTCTTCGATTTCTGAGATCGGCCCTCGTGGTCTCTGAGCAGCCCAGCTTTTGAGAAAGCAAACGCCTCTTCGATTTCTGAGATCGGCCCTCGTGGTCTCTGAGCAGTCCAGCTTTTGAGAAAGCAAACGCCTCTTCCATTTCTGAAGCTCCGTCGAGTGCAGATTTTTATAGAGGCTGGCATTAAGTTCCACAACACACTTGAATCTCTACCAGTAGAAGCTCATTTCTTGCACTTCTAAGATATTGATTTGTCTGACCTCTTCCCTCTTCAACACATTTGAAAATGTCTGGACCCTCCGACCGTCGTTTTGACTTGAACCTTGGAGAAGAGACAGCCACGCCTTCTCCAGACAACATATGGCGCCCATCCTTCATATCCCCTACTGGTCCTCTTACCGTTGGGGATTCTGTGATGAAGAATGATATGACCGCTGCAGTGATGGCCAGGAACCTTCTCACTCCCAAAGATAACAGACTACTTTCCAAACGGTCTAATGAGTTGGCTGTTAAGGACTCTTTGGCTCTTAGTGTTCAGTGTGCAGGTTCTGTGTCTAATATGGCCCAACGCCTATTTGCTAGAACCCGCCAAGTTGAATCATTGGCTGCTGAAGTGATGAGTCTCAAACAGGAGATTAGAGGGCTCAAGCATGAGAATAAGCAGTTGCACCGGCTCGCCCATGACTATGCTACAAACATGAAGAGGAAGCTTGACCAGATGAAGGAATCTGATGGTAAGGTTTTACTTGATCATCAGCGGTTTGTGGGTTTGTTCCAAAGGCATTTATTGCCTTCGTCCTCTGGGGCTGTACCTGGTAATGAAGCTTCAAATGATGAACCTCCAATGCCTCATCCTTCTGGGGTTTTGTCAAGTACTGAGGCTCCGGATAACCACCCTCCGGTGCTTTCTCTTTCTGGGGCTCTACCGACTGCTGAGACTTCCCCTAAGCAACCTTTGTGAAGGCTCCATTTTGTTTGTTTATTTTGACTCATGTATATGTACATATTTGTGGCTTATCGAAAATATTAATAAATAAGCTTTGCTTCATTTCAACATATTGTGTTAAATACACCAAAGCCTTCTTCATAAAGTTCTTTGAATTTTTGCTTTTGTTGAAACCTGTATTGTTGAAGCTTTGTGAGTGAAGCATGTAGTTTGAGGTAGTGTTCCCTTAATTTCCCGAGTGAGGAAAACTTCTCGGTTGGAGACTTGAAAAATCCAAGTCACTGAGTGGTTGTGAGACTGCCGAGTATCAAGGTGCAGTAGCATATGGTGGGAGTCCCCCAAGTCTTCAGGCGAAGAGAGTTGCCGAATGAGGTGTCTCGCGTGTTACTAATTTGTCAAAGTAACGAATTCTTGTTTCGATGTCACACATTCGTATATGCTTTATCTAAAAATATTTCCAACTTTTGTGTGTTTGATGCTGCATGCAATTGACTAGACAAGATCAAGTGCAATTAGTGGCTTTTCTCTCTTTTTCATCTTTTCTTTGGTGGAATTGCTTTTCGTTTCCACTAATCAGCCTGAGTGGATGCAAGATAACACCTTTCTCTATAGCTCAGATTGCCAAGTCGTCTTCATGAAAGTTTTTCCTTATCTTGTGAACTACAACATATCCAAATTTGAGATCCATCGGAGTAGTACAACTTCAGAAATTCAAGTATGATGAGTAACTGTTCATCAATGTTCTGTTAATCCGTCAGATTTGTTGTGAGCTTTGAAACTCTATTTTCTCTTGCTCAGATCAGCATGCTTTATTCATTGAAGTTGTTCCTCAGCTTGTGAACTACAACATATCCAAATTTGAGATCCCTCGGAGCAGTATAACTCCAGAAATCCAGGTATGATGAATGACTGGTTATTATTTTTCTGTCAACCCGTCAGATTTGTTGTGAGCTTCGAAACTCCATTTTCCCTTGTTCAGATCGGTATGGTTTCTTCATTGAAGTTGTTCCTCAGCTCGTGAACTACAACATATCCAAATTTGAGATCCCTCGGAGCAGTATAACTCCAGAAATCCAGGTATGATGAATGACTGGTTATTATTTTTCTGTCAACCCGTCAGATTTGTTGTGAGCTTCGAAACTCCATTTTCTATTGTTCAGATCGGCATGCTTTCTTCATTGAAGTTGTTCCTCATCGTCTCTTTCATAACATATCAAAACTTCAGAATGAACTAATGGTTAAATATTTCCAGATCTTCGAAACATCACAGCAGCTTCGAAATCTGCAAGAATCCGACTGTCATGTTTGGAGCTTCAACACTTTAATTTCCGTCGCTCAAACAGAAATGGTTCCTTCTTGAAAGTTGTTCATATGCTCAAGAACTATAGGGTGTCCAAAATTCAGCTCCATTGGAGAATAGCAGAGGTTGCAGAAATTTGATAGACGAAAGGAGGCGGAAGAGGGAGAGAGAGAAAAAGTCTCTTGGGTTGGATTTCTATTTTGCGGCAGATTCCAATTTTTGTAGCACCTTCATTATTGATGAATTGCTTGTACTTTTGTCCATTATGAAACTTGGGACTTTGGCTTGTTGTTGGATCTATTATAATATGTTTGGGAACATATATAAGTGAATAAATAAGAAGGAAAATTTTGGGCCCTTGTGGGTGTAAAACAAAAAATGTTTATGTTTACCCAAGTGTTTTTGTACAAGTTCAAGGGCATCTTGGGTTTTGTGAACAAAATTTGTTTATTTGGAGCAAGGTTTTGTGTTGAAGCTTTGTAGGTGAAGCTTTGGTGTTGAAGCTTTGTAGATGAAGCTTTGTAGATGAAGCTTTCTAGGTGAAGCTTTGATGGTGAAGTTTTGTAGATGAAGCTTTCTAGGTGAAGCTTTGATGGTGAAGCTTTGATGGTGAAAGTATGTAGAGGGAGCTTTCTAGGTGAAGATTTTTTAGGTAAAGCTTTGTAGGTGAAGCTTTTTAGGTGAAGCTTTGTGGGTGAAGCTTTGGAGGTGAAGCTTTTCGGGTGAAGCTTTGTGGGTGAAGCTTTTTAGGTGAAGCTTTGTGGGTGAAGCTTTGGAGGTGAAGCTTTTCGGGTGAAGCTTTTTGGATGAAGCTGTTTTTTTTTTTTTTTTTTTTTTTGGGCGCTTGACACGGTCTTCATTTGCTTGTTTTGTAGTGACTGTGGAAGACGGATTGCTTTCTGATTGAGAAGGGTTCCGGCATCGCTTACTATGAATGTAAAAGAGTGAGGGCTGAGTTGGCTAAATTACCTCTTTATTGAATTCATTGCCAAATGGCCTTCATTACATAGGATGCCGAACGGCTATAGCTCAACACTTGTACATCGTGAGTCTATTTGTAGTAGTACTTCAAGTGATCAGCGTTCCATGGATGGCCAAGGGTCTTGCCATCGGAGCTTCTAAGTGTGTAAGAGCCAGGGCGATTGATGCCAATGACTTCATACGGTCCATCCCAGTTTGGACTAAGTGTGCCTTCACTCGGGACTCTGTCGCAGAGTAATCTTTTCTTTAAGACCCAGTCTCCTATTTTGAAAGAACGAGGCTTGACCCTAGAGTCATAATAGTTGGAGATGCGCTGCTTGTAGGCGACATTCCTCAAGTGAGCTTGGTTTCTGTGTTCCTCGACTAAATCCAAGTTGAGGGTGAGTTGTTTGTCATTTTCACTTTGAATGTAGTTCTGGACTCGGAATGTTGCTTGCTCGAGCTCAACAGGGACAACCGCCTCTGTGCCAAAGGCAAGTGAGAATGGAGTTTCTCCTGTTGAAGTCCGATATGAAGTGCGATATGACCAAAGAACTTGGGGTACAAATTCTGGCCAACAGCCTTTAACTTTGTCCAAGCTGGTTTTCAAAGTGCGCTTGATTATTTTGTTGATGGCCTCAACTTGTCCATTAGACTGGGGATGAGCTGGAGAGGCAAAGCATAAGTTGATGTTGAACTTAGAGCAGAACAACCTGAACTTCTTGTTGTCAAACTGTCGCCCATTGTCAGTGACTATCGCATTGGGAATGCCGAATCTACAAAGGATGTTCTTCCACACGAAGTATTCTATCTTTGCCTCAGTAATGGTTGCCAAGGGTTCTACTTCGGCCCACTTTGTGAAGTAGTCCACTGCAACGACTGCGTAACAGACTTTGCCCTTCCCTGCCGGCATTGGGCCGATCAAATCAAGTCCCCACTGGGCGAAGGGCCAAGGGCTGATCATAGGAGTAAGAGGCTCTGGAGGGGAATGAGGAATAGTTGCATATCGTTGACATTTGTCACATGAGCGGGATACTTTGATGGCATCCTGGTGGAGTGTTGGCCAATAATATCCTTGGCGAAAAGTCTTGTGTGCTAGGGACCGAGATCCAGCATGATCTCCACAGACTCCCTCATGTATTTCCCGAAGGACGATTTCCGCCTCGGCAGGCGTAAGACACCTTAAGTATGGCAGGCTAAAACCTCGCTTATAGAGTTGATCATTGATGATCAGGTAGCGGGTAGACTTGTATCGAATTTGCTTAGCCTGGACTTTATCATTTGGGAGGGTGCCATGAGCAAGGAAATTATAGATCGGGGTGATCCAACTATCCCCCTGTTGTAAGTTGCATACTTCTGCGGCCATGGTGCTTGGTGTTGCCAACAGTTCGACATGAATTTTTCTTCCAATCTTGTCTTCCACAGCTGAGGCGAGGCGAGCCAGGGCGTCTGCATGACTGTTTGCCGCTCGAGGAACTTGGGTGATCTGGTAGTGGAAGTGCTTGAGCAAAAGTTGTGTTTGCGCAAGATATGCTGCCATGGAGTTGTCCTTAGCATCAAAGTTGTTGGTAACCTGGTTGACCACTAATTGGGAGTCACTGAAAATATCAATTTGTTTAACCCCGAGGTGTTTGGCCAAACGTAATCCTGCAAGAAGGGCTTCATACTCGGCCTCATTGTTTGATGCCTTGAATTTGAAACGAAGAGCATACTCCATTGCTACCTTGTCGGGCGTAGTCAAGACTAGTCCCGCTCCACAGCCCTGTTGGTTGGATGAGCCATCAACATACAAACTCCATGCTGAGGTCGTTGATTCTACCTTCTGAGCTTCCGATGGTAATGAAGCTACTGCTTCAGGTGTAGAAGCAATGTCAACAGGATATGTGAAGTCGGCGATGAAATCTGCTACTGCTTGGCCTTTTTCGGCTGGTTTTGGTTGGTAGGAGATGTCAAACTCACCCAATGCTATCGCCCATTTGATCATTCGTCCAGACGTGTCAGGACTCTGGAGTATCTGTCGAAGAGGGTGATTGGTAAGCACGATGATGGCGTGTGCTTGGAAATAAGGGCGAAGTTTCCGAGCAGACATGACCAATGCTAGAGCTAATTTCTCAATGTTGGAGTATCGTGTCTCAGCATCTTGTAGAGCCTTGCTAGCGTAGTAGACGGGCCGTTCGACACCACTGTCCATTCGAATAAGAACAGAACTGACTGCTGAAGCCGAAACCGATAGATAGATGATGAGAGTGTCACCAACTTCTGGTTTGGAGAGCAGATGGGCTTTACTCATGTACTCTTTGAGGTTCCTGAATGCATTGGCACATTCCTCCGTCCATGTAATGTACTTCTTATTTCCCTTGAGTGCTTTGAAGAAAGGAGCACATCTGTCTGTGGCCTTAGAGATGAATCTGGTTAAGGCTGCCACCTTGCCAGTAAGGCTTTGGATGTCTTTTGAAGTTATTGGCTCTTTCATGTCGAGGATTGCTTTGATCTTTTCAGGGTTAGCTTCAATGCCTCGTTGGCTAATCATGAAGCCTAAGAATTTGCCAGAGCCCACGCCGAAGGCACATTTGTTGGGGTTCAACCTCATTCGATACCTCTTTAGAATGGTGAAAGTTTCAGATAGGTTGGTGATGTGTTGGTCAGCATGTTTGCTTTTGACTAGCATATCATCAACGTAAACTTCCATGTTCTTCCCAATTTGTTCGGCGAACATTGAATTGACCAGTCTCTGATAAGTTGCTCATGCATTCTTTAGGCCGAAAGGCATGACTTTATAGCAATATAGTCCCCTGTCAGTAGTGAAGGCCGTGTGTTCTTGGTCTGAGGGGTTCATGAGGATTTGGTTGTATCCTGAATAAGCGTCCATAAAGCTCAAGAGCTCACACCCTGCCGTATAGTCTATAAGCCTGTCAATAAGAGGAAGAGGGAAACTATCTTTCGGACACCCTTTGTTTAGGTCGGTGTAGTCAACACACATCCTCCACAAGACCTTTTGAAGTGAAAGACTTTCTTTGGTCGGATTTTTCCTAACAAGGACCACATTTGCTACCCATGTCGGGTAATTGACTTCGCGGACAAAGCCTATGCCTTTGAGTTTTTCAACTTCTGCTTTCATTGCCTCGTATCGTTCAGCGTCATAAGATCTTCGCTTCTGTCTCACTGGCTTGATCTTGGGGTCAATACTCAAACGATGACAGATGACATCGGGAGAGATGCCTGGCATGTCCTCGTATGACCAGGCGAAGACTTCAGTGTTCTCTTTCAAAAAAGATATCAATGCTAACCGAAGGGGTGGTGACAATGTGGTGCCAATCTTCACCATGCGATCTGGATAATCTCTTGAGATAGGTACCTTCTCCAACTCTTCAGCAGGTTGGGCTTGCTGGGTGAAAGAGTCCTCTCGAGGATCATCGGGTTGATTGTTGCTATCAGGAAGATCCAAGTTCGCTTCATCTAGGCTGGTCTTTGTGACTTGGTCATGTACAGACAGGGTTTCCTTGGGTCCGGGCAAGTGTTGTTGCTTAACTGAAGTGTTGTAACATGATCGTGCAGTAAGCTGATCTCCTCTGATGTAGCCGTTGCCATGGGGGGTTGGAAATTTCATCAACAGCATATGCGTGGATACCATAGCCTTGAGATCATTGATGCATGTGCGCCCAAAGATGACATTGTATGTCGTTGGGCAGTCAACCACTAGGAAGTTAGTGGTAATGGTAGCCGTGTAAGGGCCTGTACCAATAGTAAAGGGTAAATGTACGCTCCCTAAGGGTTGCACGATATCACCGGAGAAGCTTATCATAGGAGAAATCGAGCGATCGAGCAAGTGTTCAGCTACACTGAGTACCCTGAAAGCTTCGGCAAACATGATATTGACCGAAGCCCCTGTGTCTACGAGGATTCGTCGAACATCAAAGTTGGCTATGTGAGCCTCCACGATCAATGGGTCGTTATGAGGGTAGATGATGCCTCTTTCTTCCTCAGGGTAGAAACATATCGGATCCCAGTTAGGTTTTTGATACTTCCCTCCCCTGATGTCTTCCACGTGAAACACTTGGTGACCAGGCCTCAGACTTCGTTCACTGTTTTTCATGGCCCTATTGGAAGATTCAGATATGGGTGTGCCGCCGCTTATGGAATATATGACATTCACCTGGCGTTGGTTACGGTTATCCCTTTGAGGGTGAAGAAGGAATTGATCAATTTTTCCTTCTCGTGCCAAAGCTTCAATACGATCACGGAGGATGATACATTTCTCGCTATCATGGCCGTTATGCTCATGGTAGCAACAAAACATGCCCGCGTTATTCGGGGGCGTGTAATCTGGGTGCCTCGGCTTTGGCTTTGGTATCAGGTGAGCTATGCTGGGGTAAATGGCCGCGCATGTGGCATTCAAGGGCGTGTATGTCTCATACCTTGGGGTAGGGGGTATCTTGACGCGAGTTTGACCCACTGCATTGACTGCCTGGGGGCGAGCGTTATTGTGGCGATACCCTTGGTTATCGGGATAGTGTCCCTTACTCTTTTTACTGAAAGGAGAGTGGTGAGGATGGAAATCCTTCCTCTTGCCTTGAAATTGATATGTCTGTTGATTCGGTGAAGCATTATGCAAGGCATGGGGAGGTGCCACTGCTGTTTGGAAAGTCGAGGTCTTCTCATTTAGGTGAGTCTGGCTTCCACCTCCCACTTGTTGATAAAGGATGGTTGTAGAGGGTTTCTCCTGATATGTCTTTGCCTCGGCGGAGGCATGGTTATAAGCCTGCGCCATCACCTCAGAGTAAGTCTTCCAAGTATTGGCATTGATCATGTATTTAAAGAAACAATCACGTAGGCCTGCCGTGAAGGCTTTGAGGGCAGTCTTGTCGTCTGCCTCGGCACACCGGGAGTATTCATGGCTGAAGCGGCCAGCATACATACGTAATGACTCGTCTGGCTTCTGGCGGATAGTGTACAGGTCATCTGCAGAGTGCAAGCGATCGGTTTGGAAAATGTGTTGGGAAACAAATAGTTTCCGCAATTCCTCAAATGAGTCTACCGTCTCAGGTGTAAGACGACAATACCAATTTAGAGCTCCACCAGAGAGGGTGGAGGGGAAGAGAAGACATCGCTCTTCGTCGGTGTGCATCCGGTATGCCATGGTGGACTCAAAGAGGTTAAGGTGCTCAATCGGGTCCTCTTTTCCAGTATAAAGTTGCAAGCCAATCTTTTGCTTTGTCTTTGCTTGAAGGGGGGTGTTGAGGATCCTCCTTGTAAGAGGGCCAGGCCTGGGTTGGTTCCAGTCAGGTATTTCAGCCTGACGTTAAGCCTTCAACTTGTTTACTTCCTCAAGAAGTTGTAGGACAAGGGGGTCCTGAGCGGAGTTATGTGTCACTGGAGCTTTCTTTCGTAAATCTCCATCTCCTATTGGAATTAGGAAGGTTTGATCAAGGGCATGTGATTTTTCCCTGGACTCGCTGTACTGGCTTCCAGGGTATGTCTGTTGGAACACCTCTGAGTCCCCTGTACCCTCATGTCTCTCTAGGACTTGTTGCCCCTTCCCCAAATTGGTGGCCGGCTTGGGCCGTGGTAGGGGACCGAGTCTCTCAGAAATCCTTGGGTCATTAATCTTTGAGCTTATATGGATGGAATTCTCTCGACGTTGCTTCAGGAAATCCCGACAATCGCGAAAGACGGCTTTCGATCCTTCTGCCCCTTCAGTAAAGAGGTGTCTCCCTCCACTTCTCATGGTTCGGGTCGAAGCAACTGGGTTAAGAGAAGCCTCATGTTGATTATCAAGTCGAGGGGTAATCTGTTCCCTATCAGGGATATCTATGTCGAATGCATGTGACCCTCCATGTTGGAGGGCACCCAGTTGATGGTTGACTTCCACGGGGGCAACAAGCTCGCGTGTCTGAGCTTGTCTAGCTTCGTGGAGTGTCTCGAAGAGCTTCTCATATTGCTCCTGGAGGACCTCATTCCTCATTGCTATCTTGTTGTTCTGAGCTTCCAACTCATCGACTTTAGCTTGAAGAAGAACTCGTTTTCCTTCATTCTTTCGTTGTTTCGCACTATGTGCAAGGGGGGTGTCATTCTGTGTGCTGTGGCTTCCTTCGCTTCCCATGCTGGAGAGGGATGCCTGATCAAAAGAAAGTGTACGAATGATAGAAACCAGCTTGACACAGCTGAAGAGAGTAGGAATAAGTGTCGTTTCCCACAGACGGCGCCAAATGTTGATGCACAAAATCAGCGAAGACTTTGGTACAACAGAAAGTGTCAGGTTTTGTGACCTTCGCTTGGTTGCTTCGGTCACTAGTGAGGATATGTACGTAAATGAATAGAGACAGAGAAGCAAACACAAGATGTACGTGGTTCACCCAGATTGGCTACGTCCACGGAGTAGAAGAGTTCTTATTAGTAGTGAAGGGCTTACACAAGTACAAAGGATCAAGCTCTCAATTTAGTGAGTTCTTGTGAATGATTTAACACAAATGGCATTAGGCAATATTGTGGGGGAATGACCCCTATTTATAGAAAAACTTGTAGCTTTGTCACATTGACATGTGTCATGTTATGATTGGTTCTTGATGTCGACACGTGTTGCGCTCTGATTGGCTTCTAATCTTGACACGTGTCGAGTAGTGATTGGCCTCCTGGTCGGAGGGGAACTCTTCTGGGTCCTTGACAGTATAGCGTTGGCCGGTGCTCGGTAGTTTCGGGATTGGTCAAGTATGGTACAAACAGAAAGCATTATTGACATCAAGTTGGTGGAGATGCCAATGTTGTGCAGCAGCCACGGCAAGCAAAAGACGAACTGTAACAAGTTTAGCGACTGGAGCAAAGGTTTCTTTGTAATCCAAGCCTTCAACTTGATTGTACCCCTTGGCCACTAGACGTGCCTTATAGCGTTCCACTGTGCCATCCGGTTTAAATTTGACCTTGTAAACCCACTTGCAACCGACAAGTTTCTTGCCAGGAGGTAACTGTTGAAGTGTCCAGGTGCAGTTGGCTTCAAGGGCATCGATTTCTTGACGCATGGCAGTCCGCCAGTGAGGGTGCTGCATAGCCTGCGAAAAAGAGCGAGGTTCTACTTCCAGGGACATGGTCGTGGTGAACGCACAATGGTGAGATGATAACTTGTCATAGGAGACTACATTAGCCAAAGGATAGAGACTACCTGATGTGGAGACCGGAGCTGAGGGTGATGATTGGGAGGGACGAGAAGGGAGATGAGTCTCGATGTGATAATCCTGGAAGCGAGGAGGTGGCTGTGTGCGGCGTGTCAGGCGCGAGTTTGGTGAGACAACTGTTGGGCCAACATGGTCAAAACTGGAGTGTGTTATAGGTGGTGGTGGTGACGTCGGTGGCGAAGGTTCAGTGACATTTAGTGGTGCTAAGTTGAGATCATTGGATGAGGTGCTAATCGTGGTAGGTGGTGGTTCTAAGCTTGGTGCAGTTGGAAGAGTGTGTGGTATAACAATGGGTGTGTCGGATGAAGAGTGAGGGTAGGGAAATGTATGCTCGCGAAAGGTGACGTCTCGAGAAACAAATATTTTTCCAGTGTGGAGGTCATAAAGACGATACCCCTTTTTCCCATAAGGGTATCCAAGGAATATGCACTGGGAGGCACGTGCATCAAATTTGGTGGGTCGTTTATCATGTGTGGAAGCAAAACATAGACAACCGAAAACCCGTAAATGATCATAGGCTGGTCGTGTTTGGTAAAGAAGCTCATATGGTGTTTTCCCTTGTAGCAATGGTGTAGGTGTGCGGTTGATAAGATATGTGGCTGTCAAGATAGCATCCCCCCAAAAACGTTTAGGTAGATGAGCTTGAAAAAGAAGTGCTCTTGCCATGGTAACCAAGTGACGGTGTTTTCGCTCAACAACTCCGTTTTGTTGGGGAGTTCCAACACAACTAGTTTGGTGAATGATGCCTTTATCAGAATAATATTGGGGCATGGTAAATTCGGGGCCGTTGTCGCTGCGAATGATTTTGATTCTGGTTAAGAATTGGGTTTCCACAAGGTTGATAAAACTGGTGAGGTAGTGGTGTGTATTGGATTTGTGGTGCATTAGATAAACCCAAGTGCATCGAGTGAAGTCATCGACGATAGTAAGGAAATAACGTGCTCCATCATGTGTAGGGACATGATAACCCCCCCAGATATCGACATGGATCATTTCAAATGGTGCATGCGTATGTATGGAGCTTGTGGTGAATGGTGAGCGGGTATGTTTAGCTAAAGGGCAAACTGAACAATCATTTATTTCAGAAAACTGAATGTCTTTTACATATGCATGCATTAATCGAAAATGTTTATTGGAAAGGTGCCCAAGGCGTTCATGCCAAAGGCGGGAAATAGCAGACGCGCCGACAAAATTGCAGATAGCCTCCTCAGGGACAATGTTGAGATAATAGAGTCCTCCTCTTTCAGTTCCCGTCCCAATCATCATCCCCAAGCGTTGGTCCTGTAACACAAACAAGTTTTTAGCAAAAATGGCAATGTAGTCCGAGTGTTGGACAAGTTTACCAACGGATATTAGATTCAATTGGAACGAAGGAACACATAAGACATTATGAAGTGTCAAAGTTGAAGAGAATTTGACACTCCCTACGTGTGTAACAGTAGCACTCATGCCATTTGGTAATTGTACGGTTCGATTTTGTACTGATGAGCAAGTAGTAAGTAGGGCAGAAGAACAAACTATATGATCAGTTGCTCCTGTGTCCAAGATCCAAGCGACGTCTTTCCAAAGAGCAAAGCCACGAAAAGATTTACCTGAGAGACTACCGGTGGTGGAAGAAGCACCAACGAGGTTGGCCATGGATGTTGATTTGTTGTTACCAAGTAGCGTCAGGAGATGTTGGTACTGCTCGGCGGTCAAGCTGATGGGGCTGGATCGAGTCTGCACAGCTTCCTTGGTGTTGACATGGTTGGCTTTAGAGTTTCGTTGGTCCTGTATCTCACCTCTTTCTTTTGCTTTCTTGAGCTTCCGGCAGTATTCGATGGTATGCCCTTTGTTCCCACAAAATTCACACTTTAGATGAGAGCGACAAGAATCTGAAGTATGACCGATCATATCACATCGATCACACTTTAGGTGGGGGTTCCGTGGTGTGAAATTTCTGCTTGAATTTCCTTTGTTGCTTTTTACTGAAAAAACAACAGCATCAACTGTGTTGTTTGATGTAGAGGACACTGTCCATTGCTTTTCTTCCTGTAATATGAGTGAGTGTGCTTTGCTGACCGAGGGAAGGGGATCCATGAGAAGGATCTGGCCACGAATGGTTGTGTATGCATCGTTCAGTCCCATAAGAAACTTCATAGTCTTCTGATTCTCTCGGAACTGGAGGGTCTCCTTAATAGTGCCGCAGGAGCAAGTGGGGATAGAACAAATGGCATCACGTTCATCCCATAAACCTTTAAGTTTAGTGTAGTAGGCGCTGACCGTCATACCACTTTGCATACAATCATGGACAGCTTGTTCTACATGGAAAAGATGGACGCTATTGACTCGAGAGAAACGTTCTTTAAGTTCAGCCCATATTCCAGAAGCCAAATCATTGTAGATTACACTGGCTCCAATGTCTGATGAGATCGAGTTCAATAACCACGATTTGACGAGGTTATTGCAGCGGGTCCACTGTTGTAACTCAATTTTGGAGGATTCTGAAGGTTTTGGGATGGAGCCATCAACAAACCCTTCCTTGCTTTTGGCGCTTAGAGCCATTATCATGGAACGACTCCATGTTCCATAGTTTTCTTCATTCAGTTGCTGGGAGACGAGAACTGAACCGGGCTGATCTGAATGATGTATGTATAGAGGATCACTGGGATCATCATATTTGGTTGCCTCAAGCTTGGTCGAGGACTTTCTTGGTTCTTCTACCATATTTGATAGCTTGTTTTGGGATTGGCTAGTGTTTCTGGTTTGAGGAGCGGAAGTCTGTGATGGTTACCAGAATCTTTTCTGCTCTGGTGCCATGTAGAGAAAAGTGAAATATGTATGTTTAATATCAAACTGTTACAAGGATTTTATACAATGGAGGGATTGATCCCGATCCTGGAATTGAGCCTATACAAGTAATTATAGTCCTACAATTAAGGGATTACACAAAAGTCAAGAGATCATATATCAGTCGGCATATCTCAACTCCTGATTATATGTTAATCATTATTCCTTTCCTTAACAGACACTTTCCTTAACAAACAGTTTCTTGACTTATAAAGAATTACGCTTTCTTGAAAGATTAACACTTGAATTCGTGAAAGAATAACACTTACACAAGAATGATACTTGGATACTGTTGTTGCCATCCATGTCTTTCGGATCACCCCGAAAATTTGCTAGCTATTGTCGTTGTTCCTTTACATTTTATTTGAATAAAATTTAACCATTCACAAAACATGCATAAGCTAGTTAATGATCACACATTATTAAGCCTATTTTTATTTCCGCACCTTTCTCACAAAATGACTTTGTTTTATAACTATTTTACTTATTCTCCTTACGAGTGTCTGAATACTAATTAATGGTAGTACCCTGAAAACAAAACAATTTCATTGTTCGAGGCTTTCAAGTGTCAAATTGAAGTACAAAAGAGATTCGCAAGAGCAGCTTGAGATGTGTTGCTTTGCTATCGTTTACCTAAACCCGAACTTAGTGGCTAAATAATATTCTAGCTTTCACTTGTGAGAATGTGATCCCACGCGAAGGTTTAATAAACCTTGCAATGACTTCTTTGGAGGGCAACTTCCCAATTCTACTGAGTTTTGGGATAGAACCTGAACAATCATACCGTCCAACTTCTAATTATTATCACTACTTTTTAAAATAGGTTCAAAAGAAGTTCCAGATGAGAATTGATGTTCAAGGAAAGTGCTAAAACCTAATATATTATACATCTTAGCAAAAGGAGAAAAACAATTGGTTGTTATTAATTGTATGCTTTTAACTTATTTAATTTCTTTGACAGAATGCATCGTTTATTATTCATAGTTTTATTCATTTACACCCCCTGTCCCTTCGAACTTCACTCACATCTCTATCTAAACAAATGCAAGTTTGGGACACACATAAAGCAGAAGCAGGTGGTGTAGCTATCAAATGATATCTGGCTTGTTAAGCTGGTATGATATGGATTACTGATTTATGGTCTTCCTTGAAAGAATAGTTTAACAATAATTTGTGGAAGAGGAGGGCTGCGATTTTAATAGAGGTTAAGTACTGGAAACCAAGCTGCAATCAAAGCGGAGCTGATAAGTATTGGTTTCACATACCCTTGTTGTGGAAAGATTCTCACAATCAACAAGTGACTAATTGAGCGTTTGAATGTGTCTTCGTGTACTGATTCAGCAATTGAATGTGTCTTCGTGTACGTACATACTGCACGATCAATCAGCGACTTCCACGTCTACAAAAATCAAAAGACTTCATTTTCCATCCACATTGTTTCTTTCGGTTACCTGCATGAATTGTCCTTACATTAGTGATAATAATTAGAAGATGGACGGTATCATTGTTCAGGTTCTATCCAAAAACCCAGTACAATTGGGAAGTTGCCCTCCATAGAAGTCATTGCAAGGTTTATTAAACCTTCGGCGTGGGACATTAACTTTCACATTCTCACAACTGAAAGCTAGAATATTATTTGGCCACTAAGTTCGGGTTTAGGTAAACGATAACAAAGCAACACACCTCAAGCTGCTCTTGCAAATCTATTTTGTACTCAATCTGTTGAATTATAAGTCTATAGCTGTTATTGAAATAAGTTGTGATATTAAAATGTGTATGCACTTATGATAAGACTCTAAGTGAGAAGATATATAGTTGTAAGGCAAATAATGCCAGGTGTCATGATCCTAGCATATAGCTAGATGAAGGGTTGAGATTGCTTTGTAAATGAATGTGAATTCACCTTGGATTCCAATCTGAATGTAAGCACCAAGTGTGTGCAACTTTAAGTGAGATATATGAAGAAACAAATATTACTCTGTTAGTAATTTTTCTACAGAGAGCTTCACCTTTTCAACTTCCCTTGTTGTCTTTCATTGTTCTTCTTTCTTCTTCACTAAATCCAGTAAACAAAGATAAGAAACCAACATGGCCTCAGAGCCTAGTTCGATCATCTAAGTCTGGGCGAAAATCTGTGATTTTCACTGAGCTGAATCGAAGCTCACTCGAAGCTCAGTGAACAGTCGCCGGAATTCCATAGAACCTGTTTTTCGATTTGTGCTCGTATCATCTAAGCTAAGTGATGGCTGGATCTGGAAGTTATGAGGTGAGAACTCTGATCTTCTTCGGTGAGAACTACGAGTTCTGGAGAATCAAGATGGTGACGATTTTCAAATCTCTTGGGTTATGGAGATTAGTGGAAAAAGGAGTTACGACCTCAGATTCAAAGAAGAAGAAGAAAGCTAAAGGAAGTTCAGAAGAGGAAGAAGATGAGAAAATTGTGGCTGCATATATGCAAGACGCAAAGGCTCTGGGAATCATTCAGAATGCTGTCTCGGATCAGATTTTCCCTCGAATTGCTAATGTTGAATCAGCGAAGATGGCTTGGGATCTGCTGTATGGAGAATATCACGGTAGTGATCAGGTATGATCTGTAAAATTACAAAATCTGAGACGTGAATTTGAGTATGCCAAAATGCGTGATGATGAAACTCTATCTGGGTATCTTACTAGGCTAAATGATGTGATAAATTAGATGAAAACGTTTGGTGAAATTCTTTCAAATGAGAGATTAGTACAGAAGGTCTTGATTAGCCTTAGTAAACCTTATGACCCCATATGCCTAGTTATTGAGAATACAAAGTGTTTGGAGACTGTAGAGTGCAGGAGGTAGTTGCAATTTTAAAAAGACAAGAACAACGGTTTGACTTGCATACTGTTGCTGCAATTGAGAGAGCATTCTCCTCTCTCTCTGTGAATCAAAAGGAACAAAAGATGAATGGTGTTTACTACAACACAATCACAGAACCAAAGGTGAATGGAGAGTGGTATATAGATAGTGGTTGTAGCAATCACATGACAGGAAATGTAGATTTACTTGTTGAGGTCAGAACCAATGTAGTTGGCAAAGTTCAAATGCCGACTGGAGATCTTGTGAATGTTGCAGGAATGGGATCGTTGGTTATGTTGGAAGTATGCCCACAAAGCCACTCATTTGATGTAATAGCTTTTGGAATACTTATTGTATTAAACGTTTATATGTTTAATGAAGGGCAAAGCTTATTGTTAATCACTATTTATTGTATCATGTGTTTAAGCAATAAAGGAATCCAAGGAATGTATTTGATCTAAGAGATAAGTGATCTAAGTGAGTTATATTATCGAGACCTTTCTCTTATGTTCATTCCTAAAACGTTCCTAGCCATAGGATTGCCAATTGGGCATTGACAATCCGCTAAGGTTAGTATGTGTTATGTTAACTCAAGCGTGAGTATGACTAGTCTCAAGTCATTTAGTGTTGGACACTAAGACAAACACATAGGTGCTCGAAAGAGTAATCGAGTACACTGAACAACGATCAAAAGAGAGTTCGAACATACATGTCATGTAAGAACTCGATAGTTGCAATATGCAAAGTAGTCCTTTGACCTGAGACATCATAAATGTCTAATGGTTAGGTCATTGATCTTTGATCATGTCAAAGGCATTCCATTGGAGTGTCCACGGCATTGTTGGGGTCAAGCTATCTAGTCATGTAGGCATATGAATGTACAACAAGGAATCTCTAACCTTCCATGGTGGAAGGAGAATACTCTAAGATATGATTCGAGAGTCTTTGGCCAAAGCATATAAATATAACTTTGGAAGTTTGTTCCAAATCATATTCAATTGAATCATATAGAGAAGTATCACATTGGATAGTAGACATGAAACAAACTATCATTCAAACAATGTGATTAAGAGTATTGTATTAGAGAATGACCGTATTGCATTGTAATTGTAACTGGATAGGTTCTCCAACCACTTCTACTTAGCTTGGGTAACCATGACATACTGCTAGGTGTCACTCATGGTTTGTGGAAGCCCTAATGATTAGCAAACACTAATTTTAAGGGAGAATTGAAATGTGGTTTCAATTCACAATCGATTGTTAAGAGTAACAATCGCCCACTACCTCGCTAATTGGAACCTAATGGATCGTACACCGAGTAAGGGCGATAGTGAAGAAATTAAATAAATGGATATGCAATTAAATGGTTTAATTGAAGAATGGTCAAAGATTAATTAAATTAGTTAATTAATTTTACGAAAGGTTCGTATTGGGCTTTTAAGTTGGTTTTGGGTTTCGGGGCCCAAAAGCGTTTTGGTCCACAAGGCCCATTATGTTTAAGTTGTATGACAACTAAAACAAAATGGGCAAATTAGCCCAATAACAAGGTAAGGCCGGCCATTAGGGTGAATGGAGCAAACTTGGATTAATTACAAGTTTGCCACTCACTTGTAATGAAGTATAAAAGCAACTTTATAGCTTTATTTTCATTAGGGTTTTCTTTGAGGCAAAGAGGTGAAACATTTTCTCTCTTTCTCTCTACAAAGAGGCCGGCCACTTAGAGGAGATTTAGCTAGCAATCTTTTCTTCTCTAAGTCATCCATTTCATCTTCACACCTCACCCTTGGTGTGGAGACTTAGAGACACTAAACCTTTGGTGTTTTGGAGATCCTTTCCTCACATCCTCAAGGAGCAAAGGAGCACTAAAAGGGGAAAATCACAATCAAGATTCAAGTAGCTTGGAGGTGACTTGAAGGCCCTCCACTTGGGTGAATCCCTTGTGTAAACAAGGATGAACTTCAAGGGTAAAGAAACTCTAAATCTTTACTTCTCTTTAATGTTGTTAAAGAGTCTTTTTGGTTCACCATATACTAGGCTTTGAAAGTCATGGGTTTTATGAATTGTTTTTTAATGTATGCCTACTTTAAAGTGTTAATAGTTTGCATATGTATTTAAATGTTCTTACTTGTTCTTAGCTAGGACAAAAATTTTCCTTCAAGTGGTATCAGAGCCTAGGCCTAGTTTATGGTGAATCCTTTTGGGTTTTGTGATTTTCATAATATGTGATTTAAATGTTGTAAATGTTACAAGCTTTGTTCTTGCTTTTGAATATAAATTTTTCTTGAAAATTTAGCATCTCAAATGTTGTAGATGTATTTCATTTAAGCATGAATATTAGAACTAAAATTTGGTGCCATGTATGTTGGGAAATTCGGCCAAATCCAAAGGGTGATTTTTGGGTTCATGTTTATCTTGTTAAAATGGTTTTAAAGTGACTTTTGGAACCCCTAAGTACCCTAGGATATTAGCCCTCTTTTGAGTGGTGAAAAATTGAGTTTTGGTGAGTGAAAACACTCATGGAGCTATTATGAGTTTTCATGAGTGTTTTTCAATGTTCTTGAAGTTCTTGCCAAGCACAAAAAGGTTTGAAGTTTTGATTTAAAAGTTTTATGTTTTTCCATAAAGTTTTGGTTTATTATTTGATGGTTGATGGTTATTGGTGAGATGTGATGAAATGGTTTTAATGTTTGTCATAGACTTTAAGTTTTCTTACAAACCATCAATTTCACCTTTACCTCACCCACCAAAATCAACTTGCAAAAACTTTTTAGAAAATTTTTCATATCTTCTCTAAAGGCCGGCCACTCCCTAGTGGGGGTACTTTTGGGGCCTTTTATGCAATTACATAAAGTTTTGATACTTTTGTGTATTTGCACGTTGGCCCAAAAGTTTACGTTTTTTACGTTAAGGCCCAAAAACTCTAAAGGACAAATTGTTTTGATCCTTTAATGATGTTTTTACATTATTAAAATTTTGGGTTCTAGTTGTAATTACATGAAGTTGTGGACTTTTGTGTTTTTACAAAGTGACCCCAAAAGTTTTTGTATTTGCATTGTGGCCCAAATGTTGTGGTCATAGTTTCCTTTTGGCCCAAATAAGATGAGAACAAAATGGTTTTGTCTCTTTAATGAGAATTGGATTTTCATTTCATTTCGTTCCATTTAAATCAATTCTATGGATCCGAAAACCAATTGTTTAAAGTTGTTTTCTTAGTTAATGTGATTGATTAAGAAAATGGTGATTATGAACCAAAGGCCTCGATAATTGAGTTATGTGATTGGCCGATTTACATTATGAATGTTTGGGTTTAGTAGTGTAGATTTGAATGTAATTTGATTAATTCAATTTGTTGTAAATGGACATAAGTCCATCATTTGTGTTGTAAAAGGGCATAAGCTCTTATTATTATTTCATGTATTCCTTTTTGTTTATATGTATGCAAAATGGAATAGTTGGGTTCAACGCCCAATAGGAAATAACGGTTTAATTGGATTAAACCCGTAACTAAAATCAACAACTACCTACCTTAGACCCAAGGTCCAACACAAGGCTCGTGTTGGATCAAATTAAACGGTTCATAATCATCCTAAAACCTAATATGACTATATAGTCCATATGAGGATGCAATGCATTCGTTAGTAGTTCCATATAGTCTCGTTTGTTTCTTCGAAATAGTGGGAGTATTATAAACTACTAATTCATATTAACTTGGACCAATGGTTATGATAGGCCCAAGTTCTTTTAATGAGATTAAAATGATTTTGATGTAGCCCAACACTACTCCCTCAACAAAACGAATATTAAGTTGATAAGCGAGAGATGTTTTGAACATCTCTTTGTAGGCCTTCCACCATGGTGGGCTCCAATCGTTTGTGACTCATGCACCGGCTTCATCCTATCATGGGGGAGTTCAAAGTATGTGCTTACATCCAGGAGGAGTCCATAAACATATGATGAGGTGAGTGTAGGCAACAAGGATAGCCGACATCGTATCATCGTGAGGCTATTCTTGAACCCCTTCACAAACTAAGCATGGTGGGAATAACTTAACTAAGTGCAATGGAGCCGACATCGTATCATCGTGAGGCAACATTCTCTAGAGGCCAAACGGATGGGTAAGTACAAAAGTTGTAAATGAATAAAGCGTTATTCTCTCATCATTATTTTTGCTAACCAACATCGTATCATCGTGAGGTGGGCTTGGTAATGGTGAGTCTCCCATACCCCGCTAAGAGTTCAATATAACTCTCGAATTATATTGTGGGACGTGGAATTTGCCAAAAATAGTGGGTGGTACTATTTGATTCAAAGACCCAATCAAATAGTTTTAAAACAAACAATCTAATACGATTTCTGTTATGTTATGTAGTTAACGACATGCCTAAAATTATACCCACCATTATACTTGACAAAAAGGGCCTTAAGGGCCAACGTTTCCTTGCTTGGTATCGCCACATTGAGAATGTCTCAAAGGTGAAAGACATATTGTATGTGCTTAAGCAATCCCCTCCTCATTTACCTCCTACGAAACTAGCTTCAAAGGAGGAGTGTCAAAAATATGTTAGACACTATGAGGATGACCTACAAGCAAAATGCTTAATCCTCACTAACTTAGTGAGGAGCTTATGAAGCAACATAAGCACATGGACACTTCTTGTGCCATGGTTGAAAGTTTGCATAAGATGCATGACATTGAGACTAGTAATGTACGATTCTCAAATGTTTGTAGTCTAATGAATGCCAAAATGGCAAAGGGGACATCGGTCCATAAACATGGACAAAAGATGGAAAAGATATTTAAAGATCTTAAAAGTTTAGGAACTTCCATCGATGGGAAAATGGCCCAAGACTTTTTCCTTGCATCTCTCTCGGATGATTTCACTAAGTTTATTGTAAACTATAAAGTGAATAGATTCGATCATGCTTTAAACGAGATGATTGACATGTGCTGTAAATTTGAAAAAGGTTTCAAAAGGGACAGTGGGAGCCTCGAACAATGAAATTGTTTTGTTTTCAGTTTATTACCGTTAATTAGTATTCAAATGCTCTTATAGAATAGTCATAAAACAGGGAGTATGATTCTCTCCCCTTCTATTCCCATCCCCTTTCCTCTCACACATTTTTTTTTTGTCTTATTGTCTCTATAATATTAGTTTACTATCCTCAAGTTTTGTGGTTTTCAACATTTGGTACATAAAGTTTTTTTCGTCCCAGAGTCATACCTAAAGTGTTAATTTTGGGATAGTCTCATACATCCGTTAGTCAAACTGTTAACTCTGCCGTTAACTGATGATGTGCCGCCTATGTAGACAATGATTGGACGTGGTCCACGTGAAAATTCAAAATTCAAAAAAATAATTATTTAAAGAAAATTTAAAAAAAAAAAAGCAAAACCCAGATTGTCTTCCCCAAATCCCCTCGTGCCCACCCTCCCACCCACACCCAGATCTTCCCGTCGACTCGTCCCTTCTCTCATTCTCCCTCCTTTCTCTTCCCTGCACCCATCCTCCCTGCAAACCCACCCATTCCACTCATTCTCCCTCCCTTCTCTCATTTGCACTCACCCTCCCCGCACACCCACCCATATGCCCGCTCCTCTTCCACCCATCTGCCCACTTCCAATCACATTCTGATCAAACAAATAAGAAAGAAAGTATCTATTCCAAACCCATTGCAACTAAAATCGAAAGACTTAATAAATGATTTTATGAATTAACCTGATGCAAATCATCACCAATTAGTATAAGTAATTACCTGGATTGACATGGTTTTTTCGTTTGTTTTAAGCTGACTTCCTGTTCAAATCAAACAATTAGCCCAAATCAATATTCGTATTAGACCAACAACCAGATCTAACCATAATTCCTTATAATTTCTCACAGTGGACATTTTTCAATGAAATTTTACACAATAATCCCCAAAAGAAGCTTGCACGCAAGTAAACCTAATTCATGATAGAGTTTGCAGGGATCTCTAGGTTTCTGACGGTGAGATCAACAACTGTCCGAAATGGTACCGGATAGAGATTCGAAGAGGAGGTGGATAAGAGGAAGAAGAAGACAAGGCGAGAGAAGCAGAATCCGAGGAAGAGGCTGATGAGGCAGCAGAGACCGTGGAGTAGTAGTCAGAACACCATCGTCGGCGACTTGCTGTCTGATGTGGAGTCCAACGGCACCGATCCCCTGAAGGTGTTGCTCCGTCGGGTGATATAAGATCCCACATCGCCCAGGGGAGTGATCATTATATGTATATTCTCATCCCTACCTAGCATGAGGCCTTTTGGGAGCTCACTGGCTTCGGGTTCCATCAGAACTCTGAAGTTAAGCGAGTAGTGCGCGAGAGCAATCCCATGATGGGTGACCCACTGGGAAGTTCTCATGTGAGTTCCCAGAAACAAAACCGTGGGGGCGTAGTCGGGGCCCAAAGTGGACAATATCGTGCTACGGTGGTGGAGCGGACCCGAGATGTGGTGGACCCCGGGCCGGGATGTGACAATTTGGTATCAGAGCCTAACCCTGGCCATGGTGTGCCGACGAGGTCATCGGGCCCCTTAAGGGGGTGGATTGTAAGATCCCACATCGCCCAGGGGAGTGATCCTTATATGTATATTTGAAGGAAAAAAATTGTCCTAGCTAAGAACATGTGAGAATATTTGAACACATATGCAAACTATTAACACATTAAAGTAGGCATGCATTCAAAAACAATTCTAAACCCCATGACTTTCAAAGCCTAGTGAATGGTGAACCATGAGACTCTTTAACAATATTAAAGAGAAGGTAGGATTTAAAGATTCATTACCCTTGAAGCTCATCCTTGTTTACACAAGGGATTCACCCAAGTGGAGGGCCTTCAAGTCACCTCCTAGCTCCTTGGATCTTCCTTGTGATTTTCTTCCTTTTTGATGCTCTTTTGCTCCTTGAGGATGTGAGGAAAGGATCTCCAAAACACCAAAGGTTTGGTGTCTCTAAGTCTCCACACCAAGGATGAGGTGTGAAGATGAAATGGATGACTTAGAGAAGAAAAGATTGCTAGCTAAATCTTCCCTATGTGGCCGGCCTCTTTGTAGAGAGAAAGAGAGAAAATGTTTCACCTTTTTGCCTTAAAGAAAACCCTAATGAGAAAATAGCTATAAAGTTAACTTTATACTACATCACATTTGAGTGGCAAACTTGTAATTAATTCAAGTTTGCATCCACTCTCCCCTATGGCCGGCCTTGTCTTTGTTATTGGGCTAATTGCCCATTTTGTTTTAGGTGTCATACAACTTAAACATAATGGGCCTTGTGGACCAAAACACTTTTGGGCCCCATAAGGCTCAAAGCGGACAATATCGTGCTACGATGGTGGAACGGGCCCAGGATGTGGTGGACCCCGGGCCAGGATGTGACAGGTGAGGTAGCTCAGGTGCAAAGCCGAGAGCTTCATAATCTCTCTCTGTTTCTCTCAACCCTAGAGAGGGAAAGCCGAGCTAAGAATTTGAGAGGTGGGCTTGTTTGTTGTGTGGTCTCTGGAGTTAAGAATGGGAGAGAATGGGTAGGTTTGCAGGGAGAATGGGTGCAGGGAAGAGAAGGGAGGGGTTGGGAGGGATCTCATACATTTTGTTGTCCACATGGACGCCACATCATCAGTTAACGGCAGAGTTAACTGTTTGACTAACGGATGTATGAGACTGTCCCAAAATTAACACTTTAGGTATGATCCTAGGACGAAAAAAAATTCATGTACCAAATGTTGAAAACCATGAAACTTGAGAGTAATAAACTGAGATTTAGCCAAAAATTAATATAAGATGTTAACATGACTTAACCGTGACCATTCAAATAGGAGGGGAGGGAAAGAGAGAGAGATTAGGAGCGAATAGAATCCTTTGTGAGAAAGGTGCAAAAAAAAAAAAAAAAAAAAAAACAGGCCTAATAATGTGTGATCATTAACTAGCTTATGCATGTTTTGTGAATGGTTGAACTTTAATCCAATAAAATGTAAAAGCACAAAGACAATAGCTAGCAAATTTTCGGGGTGATCCGAAAGACATAGATGGCGACAACGGTATCCAAAGCACCATTAGGAAGGCTATATATACGAAATGCATAAACAATAATGCAATTTTAATAGCAGTTAAAGTACTGGTAAACCAAGCTGCAATCAAAGCAGAGCTAATAAGTATTGGTTTCACGTACGCTTGTTGTGGAAAGATTCTCACAACCAATAAGTGACTGACTGAGCGCTTGAATGTGCCTCCGTGTATATACGATAATAGGGATGTTTACCACCTGCAAAAGTAGGGATAAAAATATTTTAAATACTAGCAAGAGTACAAGGTTATCGTAGTATAGCAGCTCTAGCAAGGTCGTTCTCCATAGGGACTGAATGAATAATTTGTATCAAATCAAATCTTAATTAATTACTTAAAACAAAATTTAGAAAAATGTGATTTTGTGATTTTAAATAATAAAAACAAATTTAATAGAAAATAATTAAATAAAATGATAAAATAAAATAAGCTAAAAGAAAACGGTGTTTGAAAATTAAATTGTAAAAGCCTAGGGTTTCGCCGTCACCTTAACAATCCTATGTAGTTCTTCCAATTACTTATGAATTACACATGTATATTTTGAAGGTTAGGTTTTCCTGATATATGCCTACTTGGACCCCCAACATAGAGTATATACCAAACATGCAACCCGTCTGTGGTATTCATATCAAATCTAAACATGCATGATTCATTAAGCTTTGTGAAACCTTTTGAAAAATCATACAATCCTTAAGACGTGGTATTCATCTTAAGTGAACTTACACATATTAATCACAAGAAACCTTCGTCAATTTCAGGGACTGACCTCCGACCAAAATTGCATCAAATTACTTTTCTAAAGATCTTAATGGTAGCTAAGCATCAAGACAATTAGACAATTTAAACCGATGATCAATAATTCAAAACTTGCATGCATAATATCATAAGCAAATTGAAAAGAAACTACATATTCTTACTAAGACTCAAGGCATCGCCTTAGCAAACGGAAATTAGTTATTATCAATCATAAACAAAATATTATTAAAAATGATAGAAAATACCTTGAAAATACAAAGTAGTGCGTTCTCCCAATTGATGAGTGTGTCCCCCTGTCTTCTCTAAAAAAACCCTAATGGCTAAAAAGCCTTATTTATACTACTAGAAAATAAAACCCTACCTAGAAAAGGTCTTAGAATAAAACTAGGAAACCAAATAAATTAAAATAAATTATGAAACATAATCCTAAATTGACTAGTAAAATTCGCCCAAAATCTGCATAGTCTCAAAACAGCCACATTTCTGGATCTTCAGGGCTCCAAAATAAACTCAAAATGGCTAGAATTAAAGTTTGAGATGTCCCGAACATAATTGCAAAAGGCCTCGAACCTAAAAAGACACCATCTTGGACACCAAAAAGTCCAAAGAAGCCGAAAATGTCACTTTGACAGCATTGCACGCTGCTCTTTTATTCCATCGCCATAAATAAACTGCTTGGTAGAAAATTATGAAACTTTGACACGAATAAGTTAAGAGACACATGAACATCTTCCAATTAAAATCAATCTAAAATTCATCCGTTTGTCTACTTTTTGCTCCAGAGGAAATCGAATACCCTACATTGAAAATATATAACAAAGTATCAAAGTTCACATAAAATAACCAAAAAATTAATACTAAGATAAAGGTAAAATATATTGTGGAGCCAAAAATATTCAAGAAATTTGCATCCACATATATAGTATAATATCAACTCATCATACAGCACGATCAATTCATGACTTCCACGTCTACTACAATCAAAAGAGTTCATTTTCCATCCACATTGTTTCTTTCGGTTACCTGCAGGCATTGTCCCCACGTTAGTTAAAACCCTGCAATGAGATCAGCTATTAAATCAATATGGCATCAGTCCAATGACTCTAGCTAATTAAACAACTCAGTTGTTGAAAACATCGCAAATAAATATATACCTCATAAAATGTAAATTAGTAATCTGAATCATACAGCTACGTACCCCAAGTAAAACATGAATCCATAGTGTCCTATACTTGAAATCTTTAAATAAAAAATGAAGCATTTTATGCAATTCTCTTGAAACAATGGATTTGGGTACATGTGAAAACTCAAATTCTGCTTGAATTATTCAGACGTAATACAAGTTGTGGTAGCAGAGTAAAAGCTTACTGAATTTTGGAGAGACAGAAGTATTCATAGGAGGTGGCCGGCCACGACGTTAGGATTTTACCCTACACATGATGTCATTCTACTGGCCAAAATATGTCATATGTAGGTTGCGCAAGCAAATAATATTCTCATGAAATATTAATTAGGAGATAATGGTGAGAATATCCCTAATTGATTATGACCGGGATTCCTTACTTGATATGGTTATCTTAAATGGGATGATATTAAAGATAAGATTTAGCATTTAATCCTATCTTTAACGTCTTTGACTTTTCTGTGCTAAGAGTAGGGAGCTTTCAGCAATCTTGGTTCGCTACTTAAACTTCCAGGGATGCTGAGCTATGCACGTGGGAGTATCTAAGAAGCATGCCCATTTTAATGAGGGCATTGTCTTGAGAGAAAAATCCATGTGTCACGTCCAGGATTTTTGGGATTATTTTTTGCTCCACATATTCCCACACCTGCTGGGATGCGCACTGAAAAGGGTAGTAGGTATAGAAATCTAAAGCTGCTTAGGTGAGGAGAGAATTGTTTCCCAATTTGATGTGGTTCTTCCACTTTGACTTCGAAATAAATTATTATAGGAAAGGGAAACCAATTGCCACCAAAACCTATTTAAGCCTAATATAAGTAGAGGGTTATTACTAGTTATAGATGCAACCACAAAAATTTTGAATTAGTTATCTTTAATAACATTAGGACTCTTCTGTATTAATTAAAAGACTTAGACTAGAAGATGTAAATATGCATGAATTCTATTCCCAATAAGAAATATGCAAGTTTGACATCTCATTTAGTTTTCTTTATTTGATTGGCGGAATCGTCATAAAAATATGTAAAATTAGGTTTTGATTCTAGCCAAGGTGGATATTTTACATCTTCCATTGGAGGAGAAATAATATGCCAGAAATCCGTCCAGGTACACCAAGTGCAATAATACAATTGGTTGGAAACTTAAAAAACAAATTTTAACCAATTATATTATTATATTTTGTGTACTAGGCTGTGTTTGTTTAATTAAAGCACCAATATCACTTCCACTCTAGCGTTACAATCATAAAAAAGAAAGTCATTATTATGATTTTATTGAAGTAGAAGAAGAATTAAAGATACAATAAGTTAAGAGGGGATGTCAAGCCATTCCTTAACAATAAGTAGAAACTACTAGAAGAAAAATCAATTAGACAACTCTTAAGAGTATCGAAAATAGATTATGGGCAAAAGCCGCAACTGTACACGGCATACAAGAATGACCCCCGGATCCGTGCATATCAAGTATAATGCAAACGGCAAATACTTGTTATGGGCGCCGGGTCAAACCGGACCGCCATTGAAGATCGTTGCCACCGCTGAGACACCAAACGAAAACGCGACCGATGAAAATTGCACTTTGTTCGAGTCTGAGAACGTCGGACCAAATACCCCCACACAAGTGGTCTTCCGATTTTTTCATGTGCAGAGCAAGCTCTATATAAGGCCAACCTATGTGCAAGGTTTAGAAGGTGTCCTCTGTGCATTGAATGCCAACACTGACGTCAATGGAGTAGCGGATCTCCTTACAGCCGTTGGGCTTCGTTGATAAAATTACTACGTGATGTTTGTGGGAAACGTTTTTGGAAACCCTCACGAGACTTCACTCATCCCATACGGGTCATTTATGGGTTTAAAAAGCTTGTTGCATATGCTAAATGCAATCGAATTACCTGCGAAAGTGGCATCAATTTTCATTGCAAGTTTTTTTTTTTTTTTGGTAGTATTTTAGTTTCACTGCGTGTATTAAACCAATAAACAGAGATCGCATGATCGCATCAGCTATGGTTATGTCCTTTGTGTAGTAGTGTGTTCAATAAAAGTTGTGTTTCTTGCGAAATCCGATGGGTGTAGGGTGATATCTTGCATCAACTTAGGGGTTTAATCTATTTTCATGCATCTTAAGCCAAATAATATGACAGGCCTGAGAAAACTTCGTGAATATGAAAATATAAAGTTTCCTTAAATGTGTCCATAGTTTCCGTAAAGTTGTTCGTATTTTTTTCTTTCCAAATCAAAGTGGTCATACATCATTAATAACTAACTCGATCAAGAATCTTCCAAAGGTAATTTCAAGTTCCGATAATTTTCTAATAGGAGGCACTAGAGCGTCTACACTGGAGAGATGCTAATTTGAGATGTGAATATCATATTTACATCTCATTTTACGATTCTAGAAGATGTAAATATGCATGAATTCTATTTCCAACGAGAAATATGCAAGTTTGACATCTCATTAACTTTTCTTTTATTTGATTGGCGGGATGTTCACAAAAATATGTAAAATTAGGTTTTGATTCTAGACAAGGTGCATATTTTACATCTTTCCATTGGAGGGAGAAATGTTAGTATGTCGGAAACGTGCTCAGATACACCAAGTGTAATAATACAATTGGTTGGAAACTTGAAAAGCAAATTTTAACCAATTACATTATTACATTTGGTGTACTATGCCGTGTTTATTTAATTAAAACACCAATGTCACTTCCATTTCAGTGTTACTATCATGAAAAAAGTCATTATTGTGAATATATTGAAAAAGAAAAACAAATAAATATACAATAAGTTAGGGCAAGGCGAACGGGCCTGGACCGGCAGGCCGAAGCAGTTCAGGGCGGGTACAGGGCAGGTTCGGGTCGGGGCCTTATATTTGATACACGAAACGGGGCGGGGTGGGACATATCCAAATAAATGGCAAGGTGGGACGAGTCCAATTTCTGAGTACATAGGCCCCCCACCCGGACCGTATGCACATGCATTCAATTCTTCTCACACACACATGGGGGTGCCTCTGTGTCACATCCCGACCCCGGCTCCACCACATCTCGTGCCCCACCTCCGCTGTAACACGATATTGTCTGCTTTGGACCCCTACCACGCCATCATGGTTTTGTTTTTGAGAACTCACACAAGAACTTCCCAGTGGGTCATCCATCCTGGGATTGCTCTCGCGTGATCTCGCTTAGCTTCGGAGTTCCTGTGGAACCCGAAGCCAGTAAGCTCCCAAAAGGTCTCGTGCTATATGGAGGTGGGCATGTACATATAAGGCATAGGGGATCCACTCCCCTAGGTGATGTAGGCGATGTAGGATCTAACAATCCACCCCTTTAGGGGCCCAACGTCCTCATCAGCACACTTCCGGCCAGGGATTGGCTCTGATACCAAATTGTCACATCCTGACCCAGGCTTCACCACATCCCCAGCCCCGCCTTCATCATAGCACGATATTATCAGCTTTGGACCCTGACCACACCCTCACGGTTTTGTTTCTGGGAACTCACACAAGAACTTCCCAATGGGTCACCCATCTTGTGATTGCTCTCGTACGATCTCCCTTAACTTCGAAGTTCCTATGGAACCCAAAGCCAGTGAGCTCCCAAAATGCATCATGTTATATGGAGGTAGGCATGTACATATAAGGCATAGAGGATCCACTCCCCTGGGCGATGTGGGATCTAACACTTTGCAAATTCCTTTCTTTGTTTCTCCGTTTCTCCTCAGATTGTCTTCGTCGAATCTTGATTGTCTTCGTCGAATCTTGATCGTCTTCGTCGATTCTTAAACTCAGAGACTTTCCTCCCTCTCGATCCCTTTATCCCAAATTGTCTTCATCCATTCTTAAACTCGAGGACTCTTCTCCCTCTCAATCTCTCTCTCCCAGATTGTCTTCGTCAATTCTTAAACTCAGATACTCTCCTCCCTCTCGATCTCTCTCTACCAGACTGACCCATTCTTGCTATCCCAGACTGACCGAATTCTTGATAGTTGAGCTCCTTCCTCAGCTCCTCTCAACTCCGACCACCACCTGACGATCTATCTTGAAATGTTCAGTGTGTAATAACTGCTGTTATATGAAGCTCGCTCAGATCAAAATCTTTCTTTTTTTTTATTTCGGTTGAAGATTGCATTATTATGCATGTGTTTTTTGAGTTCTTGCTAATTTCGTAGCTAATTTGATATATGGGTTGGTGTTTTTTGCAAGAATTTGAGCTGAAACATGCAGGTAAGACGCTGGAAACTTGAAATTTCCAAAAGCTTCATAGCTTATTTGTTTGTTGTTTATTGTAGGTCAAGAGAAGCACAGTAGGTAGGAAGAACCCAGGACCCGTATGAACTAGCCCGTTTTATACTGGCCAGGTTAGGTCCAGTTCCAACTTTCATTTTTCCTATTCCCCAGCTCAACCCGCCCTTTTTTATTTTCCACATGGTCCATTCCGGTTCCTTCAATTTTGGGCCCAGCCCTACAATAAGTTTGATTGGACATGAAGTCATAACTTAACAATAAGTAGAAAACTATTAGAAACACAAATAGATTAATTAGACAATCCTAAGAGCATCGAAAATAGATTATGACCAAAAGCCGCAACTACGCACGGCAAACAAGAATCCCATCAATGAACCACAATAATCAATGCATGGTTTGCCAAACAATCTACCACCTGATTTCTTTCGAAATAAATGTGAGAAAACCGTATTGCATGGAAGAGAGAATGGTACCACAATTTGCCCAATCAACCAATAAATGCCAAGGCACCTGAGAAGATCCATTAGAAATAAACTGCATTGCTAAAGAAGAATCACACTCAATCCAAAGAGAATACTAACCCTTATCCAAAGCCACATAAACAGCATGAATAATAGCTTTAAGTTTTGCCTCTAAGGCAGTAGCAATGCCAAAAGATCCTACAAAGCATTCAACCAATGACTCAAGTGGTCACAAAAAATATCACCAAAACAAGCCATGCTTGGAGCCATCAAGGCTAACTTTTGACTTGAAAAACTCAAGGGGAAAGCCTATGAACCTTATGAAATATAGATAGAGATGTGAGTGAATTTAGATGGGAGTGTTAGACAACAATTCAGAAATTAAAATAATAACATAATTTGAAAAAACTGATTCTTTATTAACGAGAAACAATAACAAAATAATTACAGACAGTAAATTATACTAAATTGATTGACAAATACAGGCTAGCAAAGCTATTTTCTTCGAACCCTATTTCCGTCCAATTCTTGTGCTTGTGGTTCGATGACGTATGCATGACCAAGATACAACTGTCTAATTCTACATTCCAAACCAGATTGTAGAATTTTGGCGAATTGTTTTGTGTGTTTACTCTCTGAAAGTTTTGTACAGGAAAGAAAGAAAAGAAGAAGATGACTTATGTTGGAAATGAGACTTTAGTTATATAAGTATTTCATACCTTTTCAAATACCCTTTGAATGTATATAAAAACATTGTGTCTCTTAATCAAAACGTATTTAATATTAATTAAAAACTTAATTCTAAATTAAAATTAATTAATTTTAACTTCAAAGACCTCAATGCCCAAGGCCTAATTAATATTAATTAGATAGGGTATAATTCAAAAGCATGATCCACACAACACAAGGCCCAAGCTTTCTATCCTCATTCCAAATGACCCAAGCCTTCCAAGCATGAAGATAAATCCTAATATGAATCCCATTTGAGGAGTAGTGTTCCCCTATGTAGGATACTTTGAGGCACAAAACTCCAACAACACCCCACACTTTGAGCCAAAGATTAGGTCCTTAGGCAAGCTGAGGTGCGAGAGTAAACAATAAATGTGACATATATCAGGAGAGGTGTCTTTTAAACTTGAACCTACCTTAATGTATACTTATCGGATTTACTAGATGACGCAATGAATATGAAATCTGGAATTGTCCATCTCCGAAGTAAACCAAGACAATAAGTAACATGTATGTCCCACAAGCACATTTCAAATTCATACGTTTGTGTTCATTTTGGTCCTGAACAAATACTGGATTCATAAGAGTTGTAGAGAATGTAGTCATGTAATTCTCATAAATGAGACCCCACATTTACTCTCATACAAGTGATATTGATAAGAATAGGCTGCTTCTATCCCACTTGATTTACAAGCATCAATATCATTAGACTAATGTATGCTTCAAACATCAGCAGTCAACACACTTTTTCCATCTAGGAATGGGTCTGTAAGCGTGTTTCTTCTTTGAACCTAGCCAAACCAGTTTGCCTATTGAACCTAGAGTAGGGAATCTCCAATCAACTAGGTTAGGTTTCCGTTTGGCAGACTCATTTACTCCATTAGCTTAAATCCATTCCTTTTGATGTATACTTAACTTGAAAACACAAAGAGAAAGCCAAAAACATCATGAAATATGAAATATAGATGTAATATAGATAGAGATGTAAGTGAACCATCAAGTGTACCAAACTTGCATTTGTTTAGGTGAGTATAGATAGAGATATGAGTGAACTTAGATAATAGATGGGGTGTAAATAAATAAAACTCTGAATAGCAAACGATGCACTCTATCAAGAAAACAAACGTTAAATCAAGTATACAAATAAAAGCCAAATCTTTTTCTCATTTTGCTAACATGTATAATATAGGGGTGTGCTATCCACACACCCCTTTTTACTTCTCACACAGCCTTTGTTAATTTCTGTCCGTTGATCTTCTTCAATTCATCCGATCCGACGGCCGAAAACTAAAAAGGTGTGGGAGAAGTAAAAAGGGATGTGTGGATATCACACCCCATAATATATTAGCATTTAGCAACTTCCTTCTTTCAGATAGAATAGTGAACAAAAAAGTTTAATATAAGCATCTAAAGAATGTTAAGTCTTTGTCATCAAAGTGCTGTAGTATCTTGTAAACGAATGCATCTTGGTTCGAATTCACCTGCATTTGAACCAACATAATCATAGCTTCCTTTACTATTTAAGTCAAAATGTATGGAACCCCCCTCAACCTTAAGCTTTGTATCTTTATTCTCTTCTCTTATTCCCTGTTCATAAATCTGAAAAGTTGATCCACTGTTCTTATAAGCATCATTCATCATCTCTGTTGTGTTTCCTCCTCGGACTTGTTCGCTCATTCTCCATAAAGTTCGATAAAGCCACATTGAAATCCGTTAATTGGACTCTTGTTGCTTCTATATTATCGGGCCCTTTTAAGTCGTGGGTGAGGCCTTTTTGCGCCTTCTCCAATATGGTTTGCAAGTACTTCCCTTGAGCTTCAATTCTCATTTGCAACTTCTTTTGAACCTATATTAAAAATTAGCGACAATGATTAGAAGATGAGCCGAATGTTGAGGTTCTATCCCCAAACCAATTAGAAATGAGAAGTTACCCTCCTTAGAAGTCACGAGAAAATATGTCCGCGCGTTGCAGCGGAACTTGAATGTATTAGTCGCAATAGGCATGAATAGTTTCCACACAAAGCAACTAAAAAAACGTAGCACCTAAGAATCAATGAACAATTGGGACATCTTACTCATATGAGAGTCTCAATTCCTATTTCAAATCCCTATTGGACAAAAGTCCTATTTCTTCTTCAAATTGAATCGACATCATTGATCAAGCAATTAAACATTCCTATTGGCAAATAATTGACCCAAGAGTTGAGCAGATATATAGGGATTGGAAAAAGAGGACGCAATTAAACTATATAATTTAACAAAAGTAAAGGTCAACACAACTCTTCGAATTAAACTAAATATCTAATTTACCAGAAAACTATGTAAAATTGATAGTTTACCTGATATAAGCACTTAATTTTCCTATTTAAAACAGTTTACCCATTCTTGATAAGTAAAATATAGCTTAAGCTTATTTTATTAATAGCTTAATGCAGTTCAAAAGTATTTTCTGTTGTGGCGAGAAGGAGAAGCTACAGCCAACCCCGCCTTAACTTTTAACTTGTTCCAAATGCATATGTATAGTTTACCTGCACCCTCATACCATGTGTCTTGAGCTGTTATCTATCCTCCACTTGTAGCATTTTCGCTCTTCTGCACGGGAACCCCGACAGCAAACAATTTCATATGTTACCAGTTAATGGAGATGTCTTCTGCACGACTGGATTACAAAGGGAGAGAAAAACACATTATACTCAAAATCATCACTAAAGATATTTTCAAACAAATCACAATCCATTACACAAAGTGGATCCAACTCCAAGGCAAGACTAAGCAAACACACAAACTGTATAAAAACCCAATAAAAGTAGAAGTGTAGCAATATTGTTATGCATGTAGATTTATTCTGACAAATAACGAATATAAGAATTTGATGATCTTGTTACTCAAGCTCCAAGGAAAAATGAAATAAAATTCAATGGTTAAAATTAATCCTTATGTAAATGTATTCCCCGCATCTATATCATTCAAGTACAACAAAATTCAATGGTTTCAACCAAAAAAAAATCCTGATTGACTTGAGTTCAGGACATTCAAGTACAACGTAATTGAAATATGTGCAAGAGATTCCATGAAAACATAACATACAAACAAAACTTATTTGAAAGCAGAAAGAAAAACTTGGACTTGAGAACCGATAAACACATTGTACCATAAAATGGCTCTACATGAGAGAGGGAGCGAGGGAAGAAAAAGTGTGTAGAGAGAGAGAGAACGCACAGAGTCATAAATCTTGAAACATCCCAACGTTACAAAAGCAGTAGTACAAAATACCTCACACAAATATAGAAGAGCCCAACAATAAGTAAGAAAGACATTAGTTGCTCCATCTATAGCACATTTTGCAACAACAGTTGGGCTCTTGAAACTAAAAGATCATAAATACATTTATGTAAGGGTAATCGGAACAAAAAAAAATGGAATTGAAAGTCAATTACGGACTACTCCGGTGTTTACCCAATATTGGGGAATCAAAAATTTGGGAGACCGCAAATTTTGGAATCCAACTCCAAAATTTAGAGGAATTGGATTCCTTACAATTTGGTGGAGGTTGAATTCCAAGTTATTGGAATGCATTTTTCCTCCTCATTATACCGTCGAAAAAGATAAAGAATCATTGGAGACCGAGCAGCACACACTCATAAATAAAAGATTAGCAACCTTTACTTGAAGATAAACATAATGCATACAGAAGAATAAAACTGTAACAAAAAACTTTGTACACTAACTTTTGCACTGAAGATGAGAATTACAAGAATCACACCAGACTTACCCTTTCAAAAATAAATCTTGGACCTACAGATTCAGAAAAACCCTGTGAGCCGTTCACATATACCTGTCAAAGTGCACAACACCATTAAATGCTAGAGTTGACATCTACCTGTTCATCCACAAAACAGATACAATGAAGGAGACACAAAAAACAAACCAAGCTTCAAGTCTTGATGTCTAATCTAAATTAGAGTACGCTCACCCAGAAGACAAAGTAATACACATTTCTTAGGAAATTGTTTTGCAGTAGAGGCTATATAAGTGATCATTTCAACAACCTGTTGCTGAACCTGCGTTTATCAAGACGTAACAAAGTAAAGTAAACAAAAAAAGGCTTTGTTAAATCTTCCTAACTACAAATTCATAAAGTAACACCACCAAAACAAACAAAAAAACGCGTTGTTAAATCTTCCTGCATTTAAATCTTCCTCACTTTAAAACAAAAATTAAGGAATATCCCCACCGTAAAAAGTAACACCCCAAAAAACAAAAAAAACAAAAAAGACTCCGTAAAGACAGCACTCTTGTTAAGATACAACTAAATCAGTTAGCAGCAAGAGACCAACATGGTAATGGGAGTCTACAAAAAGGAAAAAGAACAGGAGATATAAAATAGTAGACAAATGGTCATAGTTATATTAATTGAAATTGTTCAGAAAAAAACAATGTTGAATACATACTTCCTTAGAATAAAAAAATGATTAATTCATTATAATGGTTTTTTGTAACCCAAGTAGAAAAGGATACAACTTAATAACGATGGAAGACACAGACCTATGTCATTTCTTATTCGGGATCAAATAGAGCATATTTCTTATTCGGGATCAAATAGAGCATATTTCTTATTCGGGAACCAGAAATTTAAGATTGCAAGCTCGAGACTTCCATACCTCAAACCAAAGTCGGTGTGCTGTCTAGTAGTCCAAACCTTGATCCTTGATAAATTGAACTTCCTTCTTTGATCTAACAATCGAAAAATAGATAAATTAGGCAGCATGTCATTTAAATACAACACCCCTATACGTACACACACATACCAAAACAGCCTACATTCATATTTGCATCATATCCTTGTTTCTAACTCTCTGGGGAATTTTCACAAACACCTAATAGGCAAGATTTGCTTCAATATAAAAGAAATATGATTTAGTCAGAGATCTCAATTGCATGTATATCTGAACGACCATACTTGTTAGTCAGTCATGTTATAGGATGTATTTAACACTTACCAAGCGGTTCCAAAACAACATCCTACATACATATTATGTTGCCAAACTATGAATCAAGACCGAACTTTCCTACTTTGGTAATGTAATCTCCTAGCCTAGTTACGATTTGGTTCCTGTATTTACCTGAAAACAATTTTGGTCCCCTAGAAGTTGCCAATGGCACCCGAATTGTAACTGGAAAACAACTCAACACAGCTATGAAAAATTAAAACTCGAGGCACCATAGCGTGAGAACAAAGAAACCAAAATAGTTAAATTTACCCTTTTATATCATACATACCATTAAAAATTTGTTTAGAGATAAAAATGGTAGTCATAGTAGAGAATCCAACATGACCAAAGAAAGTGGATTTCCTCACTTTCTAGTGCTATTATATTTACCGTGCTTGAGACTATTCAAAGATGAAAAAAGTGGAAATTTCATGCAATATGAAAACAAATCCCTGATAGTTAATACTGCTTACCATAGAAGCTAACAATCTTATTTTGTACGAAAAACATGAAGATCACTAAAAGACAACAGAATATAACTTTCATCAATGACATACTTTATGAGAATTTTGGATCCAAAAGTGGCTCCAATAAAATAAATTTAGGCTCATATATGCAATATATTAACATGTGAAAAAAAACATGCATACCTAATGAAATAATGAGGAGAATGGCCTTTGACCATTTGTTGTCTTTGATACAACTCTTTTCATCCATGCCTTCATGTTTGTATCCTTTGGGACATTGACATGAATAATTTCTAGGTGAATTTATGCATGTTTCAATATCTGTAAAGTAAGGAACCATGGACGAACATCAGTTAAAATCCCAATTTTTAAATTGGTTGAATTGGGAAAGAACCATTTGTACATTCACTTGGTGTTGAGAGAAATAACCTTGAAAATAAAGCACTACACATACACAAAATCTATTCAGTATAAAAAGCAGCAAGAAACTAATGTAATTTTCAGCTTCTAACTCATCCATCTGATTTGTTCAGTTTCTAACTCATTCATTTGATCAATATCATCCAAGTCAAAAAAGATAGAACATAAAAATGATTAGGATATATAAATAGGGGCTTCATCTGAGTCAATATCAGCCACCATTCCCCCAAAAATTGATGTCAGGACTCTGCCAAGCATCTATGAAGCCCCTTCAAAGTAAGACACTTGTTAAGGAACAAAATGGTGAAGAATACAAAAGGTAAGTAGTGACAATCATCAACTCACCTACATATCCAGCACAGTAGCCAATGTCTTCCTCTCTTTTAGTACTATGCAAATCCCTAATCTGCAAACAATAATTTGGAATCTTGAGATACCAAATCAACTTCAAAAGGGTTTGAAGGTTGCATTTTTCATAAAATTTAAAAACTAAAAGCAACAACAATATTAATAAGTGAGCACTCACCAAAAAATAAAGGAATGGAAAGAGCGATGATATTGTCAGTGCTACAAAACGATCATCAAACAATAGATCAGGGTTAAAACATTTATAAAAAAAAGTTAGAAGACGGTGTAGATATAAACATTACTTAACAAAAATGATTTCGAGTGTGACAAAGCAATCAAATTACAGGATCAGCTCTTCCGCCTTCAAACACACTCATCAACACCATATTAAATTTCACATTTTTAGGCAAGGGCAAACTACCAGAAACGAAAAGGATTTATACCTTTTATCAAAGATCTACAACCTTGGTTCCTCCGCCATTGCTTGTCTTCTCCGGTCGGGGTTTTACTTTCCTGGCAGTCTCTTCCTTCCCTGGTAGTTTTTTGTCCTGCAAAGAGAAAAAAATTAGGATTAAATTCTAAGCGCAAGGTTCCTTGATTCTTCCGCTTCAGAAATTTGTTGTCGCATAGCCAAAAATTAGAGAAAATAAGCTTTGGTTCAGAACTTACTCACTCTCTGTAAACATGGGTTCCTCCTCAATTTCGTCATCCTCCTCTTTCTGCGATCTCTCTCTATCTCTCTCCTTGTCTCTGTACAATCGTTTTCTCCCTCTCTTTCTGCGTTCTTCCCTCTGTGCAAGCCCATACTCACCAACTCCCTCAATCAACTCTCTCCATTCTCTGTCCGTGAAGCATCAATAATCTGAAAACCCAGTTTGAATTTTCATTGCTCAGATGGAGAAAATTGAGGAATGAAAGAACAAATTAGGGTTAGCACTAAAGTTGAGAGAGATGGAGAGTTGGGAGAAAGGAAAAGTCTGAAAGAGAGTGAAAGATAAAGGATTAAAGAGAGGTTGAGTGTGACAGAGATGAGGGGAAAACACGGGATGGGATTACCAATCCCTGAAATCACTCTCCCTGCCCCCAAATCCCTGAAATCACTTATCTGAACGTGCAACAGAGCATGGTCCCATCGACCCCATTCCGGTTCAGAAACAAAGGAAATGAAAGTTCCCCTATAACCAATGCTCGTTCAATCACTGACACCAACAATTGATTTGAGGAGAAAAAATCAACCCTAACCCCTTTTTTGGCAGCCTCACTCCTCCCTCTCCGTTCCCCTCACTGCCATCCCACGCCTCTCTCCCTGAAATTCGTCCAAAATTCCTCCCATATATCTCTCTCTCAGCCTAATCCGTGAGTTTTGGCTGAAGCACAACCACACCAAATTTATATCAAACCCTAATTTCCAGAATAATGATAAAAATCGACAAAAAATATATACAATGGGCACGTTACCATTGATTCGATTTCTGGTAAGGAGTGCGGCGGCGAGGTAAGGCGAGGGGAAGGCAAGGTGTGCGACGGTGAGGCGCCGAATCGACTTTGTCGTTGGAGAGCTCTGGAGCAAAATGGGTTTGTCGTCGAAGAGATCTCTGGAACAAAATCGGGTTTGCTTCCATCCCCCACCCCCACCCTTTCAATGATGGTCGATACGTGCACGCAGAAGGATGGCAATTTCGTAAATAAATCGAAATTTTCAATCTAAAATTGAAGAGGTGGTGGCAATTTTGTAAATAAACTGAAATGTGGTTCAAAACGTACAGTGCAATTTTCCCACCTTTAGACTAAAGTAATTGCAAGGTTTATTAAACCTGCGATGTAGGACTTTGCCTTTCACATCCTCACAAGTGAAAGTTAGAATTTTAAAATACAAAGGCATTAGTAGATTATGAAGTTTTCAAGTCAGTTGAGCAAGGAATCTAATTTGTTTCCAGTAGTTCGTATTCCGCTCATCGTTATTCTCTCGGCTTTGTTCTTCGACGAAGTTGTGTTTCCGAGCATGCTGTCCAAGCCTATACTTCTGTGAATTGATGACTTTAGAATATGAGAGTGAATGAAGCTAAGTGTTAAAAGTGAACAAAATAAAATAAAGAAAGAATAAGCAAAGAAAATACCTGCAAATGGCTTTTCAGATGGTACAAAGTTAATCCCTTCAATCCCATGACCCTCAAGATTGACTTTAGAGTTGCTTCTGAAAACAGATTAAACTAACTGGATTAATTAGAGAATTAGAAGTAAGGCTGGTATCGGTTTGGTAAACCGAAAAATTGGTTAGGGCTTTATTTATTGGGAACTTTAACGAAAAGCACCCGGTACTGTTCACTTTAACGAAAAACCACATTTTTACTGACTTTGAGTGCCAAATTTTGACGTAATTTTTATGTGAGTTCGAGTGTTTGAATTCGAGTACCAAATTTTATGTAACTTCAAAATTTAAATGACATAATAAATAAGTTTAATTTCAAGTTCAAACTTGAAATAGAAAGTAACTAGTGAAATTCTCTATAGCCTCTTCGGTCCCAAAGGGCACCGTAGCTTGCCACCAGTTTTCCCCCTTTCTAAGTTTTGCTTACCAAAATTAGACCGAAAAGTTCGGTAATTTTTAGTTTGGTAATTTCCATTTCAATACTTTCGGTTTCGTTTTGATCATTTCCGATTCAGTTTCGGTATTCGATTCAGAAAATGTCAACCTAGTTAGAATTTATCGTGTAACAATATTAGTGGCTTAGTGTGTTTTAAAATTTGAATGGATTAAACTGATCAAGAACAAAGTAGTGACAAAATCTAATACACATTCAAAGTTTCACCATGAGCATAAACATTATGCACGATCAATACTACAAATCCATTTATTAGTGTCGCTATGAAAACCGCCAAGAAATGTGTATTACTATCGGATATTAAGCAAAATCCGACAGAAAATAGATGCAGTGGCGGATATAAGAAGCGACAGAATTGTCAGCGTCAGGAAATGAATTTTCCGACAGAAAATACTCTAAAACCGACAGAAATTGTATCGGATATAACTGACAGAACTTGTGTCAGATATAACCGACAGAGAATTTA